>NW_020955575.1:1463048-1625530 GCF_003031625.1 Empidonax traillii
TACAAACATTACAGGGTGAAGGGGCACTCATCCATCTGTTTGACTAAATAGCGGGTCCCTGACAGGAGCTTACAAGAGACACTTGACAAGAAGACACAAAAATCAAGCAGTGGACAGTTAAGGAACAGGTTTTCTGTATGGAACCGTTCAAGTTGATTAATCAAACTCCTGTTTATGCCTTCAAGTAATTAGATGAATGTGAATTCCTATCTTTAGATGTTAAACATATTAATTATCCTTGAAGGAACATAAAACCCCAAGAAGAGAATTTCAGCACTTTGTTTAGGTGTAGTTAAAGAATTGTGCCACTTCTTTATAAAACAGGGAACTTCTATGGCTCTGACCTCTACCACAGCATAACTCCTGGTGACAAATGAACTCTGTCAGGGCAAATAGTTCAATGTTGCAATGTGCTTTGGAAATACAATGTGACCACACGGCTCCTGAGGCAAATATTATTCTCTCAGAATACTCTGCTGCAAGTTATAATTTGCACATTCCAACCAGTCATGCAGTGAAAAGTTAAAGGGAACCTTGTAGAGGAAACCAAGCATACTGGGTTGTGCTTCATGATACACTGTTCAGTATTAAGCACTGGAAAATAAGACGTATATGATATGAAGAGAAATCCCACGTGCATTTGAATACTTCTTATACATGAAGGCTTTTCTACAGTAAATTAGAATGACTTAAAAGGAGGGCTGTAGTATTCATAATGTGCAAACAAACTGTCGCTTAAATTATTCTCTAAATATAGGTGCTGTGGTTGCACTAAAACTATGATATAATTGCATTCGTTTCATAACAATTATTATGTATATAACCTTGGTCAATGTTAAACAAGGAAAGGCAGTAACCTCTGTACTGATTCATTATGCTCTGTTGAAATACAAAAGTATATTAAATACTTGGTTTGTTTACTTTTATTGTTAGTCCTATTATTAATTTAAAGTGACATTTATAATTAATACTGTTAGATTTTACGCCTTGAAATAATGCATGACACTGCTCAGATAAACAATCTGCCTATATTGTATTTACAGAAATAAGCAAATCATAACTCTTTTACAGAATAAATGAAGGAATAGCCTATGTTTTGCTTTCAAGAAGTCCTTTCAGAGATCCATTTAAGAAGCAGTTGATCACACAACTCTTCAAGCTTTGCATTTTCAGATGTTCACAAGCTGAATACTCAACAATTTTTTATTCTTTTCTGTTACATTTTTTCCATTCAGGATTAAAAGCATGAGGCTAGACTCTTCTGGGGGATTCTTGCACAGAAACTCCAAATTCATGGGTTTTAGACATTTAGAAATTTGGATTTCTGTTGACTTTCTTTAAAGATAATGTGATGCGTAATATTCAAGCTGAGTTTCATTAGAGTGCCTAAATATGGTATACTGTTCTTATTTCAGATACCAACTTTGATTTTTTTTGTCTCTTTTTCCTATGTTATTAAAATGTACTTCTAGCCTCTAGTTTTGAGTCAACACTATCACCACAGTAATCCAAAGAATCTATTTCTAGACTTTATCAATCTTATATTGTATTGCAGGATATGTTTTTTTAGCTTTCAATGCAATGAGTGGAAAATGCCAGGCTTATTTCCATAGAGACAGAAGGTGATTGCAAACAGTGGCATCCATCCTACCTTTCTGTGTATGACTTTATGCAGAGTGTGACTTGAACTCATTCTCAGGTGTTGAAATACCTCAGTGGTAACACTAAAGAAGACGAAAAAAGAAAAACAAAGAGCAATGAACTTCAAGTAGTACCACTTAAACAAATCCAAATATTGTAATATGTCTTCCACCCTCCTCCTGCTGAACTGTTGTGGCTCTGTGTTATCTCTAGTGACATACAGTGTTTACAGCTGAGACTCTAAACATTCTTTCAAAGGCTAAAATCCAACTGGAATTGATAGTTTAATTCCAGGGACTTTAATACTCTTTTACCTCTTGTTAGCCAGAAGAAATGAAATGCATTTACCATATACCTAAACTATATCACGTAATAGAAGACGTAAATACCCTTGAAATAAAAATTAAAACGGGATTTTACACCGCTCGTTTAAAAAAAACACAACAGTTGGTGTGTTTTTTTAAATAAAATTATCATACTGGTTTATATGTGTATAAAATTAGTTAGACTCAAAAGACTGTATCTATAGTGACAGACTTAACAGGTCCCTGTCTTGGAAAAAAGATCCTGCCCTGAAAAAAAAGTTCCCACAAGAAATGTGTAGCTATTCTGAAACTGAGCCAAGAACAATTTTTAAATTAGAGAAGTGGCATTTTGTTAATTGGTATGCTCACATTAAGTATTTAAGATTATAATTAATTGTTTTCTGTACTCTTAATTGAAACATTACAACATACTTGGTTACTATTTAATTAGAAAACACATTAATTATATATTAAGGTCTTCAATTGTTTATATAGTCAAGTCTCCCCTTTGAAGGGAATTCAGCAGTAAACAAGCCAAGGCTCAGCAGAGCATTCTGGCATGAAGATGCACCAACATCCGTGTTCTTGTGACTCTAATTTGCATGGGCTAAGCACTGATCAGTGAACAACTTCATGGGAATTCAGACTGCACTGTTCAGATGAGTCATAAGAGCAGGCAGCTCTCACTGTATTCAGAATGTGTTCCATGAACTTGTCCAGATGCAATGTATAACTATATGGAAATACTGTATTAGCATAGAAAGTCTTTAATGCATAATAAAGGGAAGGAACCAACTGTAAAGGAAACAAATTCCCTGCTATTAATTTCTTCTGGTGTAGTCTATTCCAGTTCTCTGAATATTTATTGAAAAAGAAAAACACAATTGTAGCTTTTTTGAGGTATATTTAAAATATTTTGCCCTTCTGAGAGGTTATAAATTTTGGCAATTTATTCTCCAGCTATATATTGCGTTCTTGTACAAAAGAGAAAATAAGTTTAAGTAGCCTGGAAATGACAATACAAGAAAATCTCTACATTACCAATACACTGAACTAAAAAAAAATAAAGAAAAAAAATAAAAAAAAAGTAAACAAAATAAAGAGACCCAACCCAGCAGAAGTCTCTTAGCAAGATGAAAGCTTTATGAGGGGTGAAATTTACAAATATTTTCACAGAAAAAAAAAAGAAAATAAGTTCAAAGTTTTTGTCTGTCATAAAGGTATCACAGTAACAAAATGTCTTTTTCATTATTTCAGGCATTCAGAGTGTGTTAAACTGAGGTTAACTTCATATCATACTTGAGTCAATGTAAGACTATATAAGGACAAAAGTTCTATTTTCTCCATTCTATTGCTGAATCTCTTTTCATTTTTTACAATGTGTGTACAGTCCTTTATTTTTGTATTTTCATTCTTTTATTTTCTGATCTCTTTTCAAATATAACAAGATATCAATCCTAGACTAAACATGTTAGGATTTCTTTTCCCTCTGAGATCCCTCTAGTTCTGCTAACATTTTTCTGTGTGTTTGGATCCCAGGAATTTTGTCATCTCTGCCAGGAGACAGGAGAGTACGTGGAACTGGGAGACTTGTTAGCTAGACATGATTTGACTGAATTCCATTGCAGAGCCAATTCTCTTCTTTCTATGGCAGGGGAAGGATGATATATGAACTGATATTGCTGTGGTATGTGCACTTACCTTGAAAAACTTTCCCTAACACAGGGGAGAAGAAGTTCTTAAAGTCATCCCCTAATGACACAAAAATACAAAACCAGGAGAAAAAAGTAACAAAGACACAAACAGAAAAAAACCCTGATTTTAAGACACACAGTAAGTTCAAAACTGCTACCATGTGTGAAATCCAGGCTTCACCTGGAAGGCAAGACGTATTTTGTTGCTGACTTGATTAAGATCAAGATTGCACCTCTCAGTACTGATTTAAAGGAAACTGTGGACTTCAGTTTGAGTTATATTTTCCACTAAAATGGAAGTTCAGCTAAGTGTTCTCAGCTTTTCCCTCAGGTGTGGTTAACTAATTTGCACCAGAAATCAACACAATTCCAAAGAATTTGATACAATTTTTTTTAAAAGAAAAATTGAACTATACAGTTGCAACCATGAATCATAGATTCAAAGGGCATGATATCAAAAATTATTTTGATGCTCAGCAAGTTTGGCTTCCTTCATCTATCACCTTCAGAATAGTTGAGAGTTGGCTCCCGGAGCAGCCATGATCCCTTTATCATTCCCATGCCTGTGTCAATGACCACACCTGAGAACCTCCTTGGTAGGGAGACAAGCAAGAAGAAGGAGACTGGTAAAAGAATTTTAAAAATAATGTAAGATCTTGGGCAAATTCTACTTTGCTAAAATTATATACTATGGGAGAAGTTTCCTAAAGCTGCTACCAGGATCTAAATGACTGAAAACCTTTGTAACAATATTAAAACAAGTAAAGCAGAGACACTCATATTACCTTCAAGGTCTGTCTGTCCCACAGATTATAGTGAGATAAGTGTGGATTTACATTATGCCAGTCAATCCGTTATAGCATATACAGTGATACATATATATATATACACTATATTATGTATCCTTTTACTCCGTGGCAAAGGTGAAGTAGAACACCTATCAGGCAAAGAGATTAAATTGTTGTACTTCACATTTGATGTTAAAAAATGATTCAGAAAAGCGGTTACTTTGCAATAATTGTTAGAGTGATACAAATTCATTATTTACCTTACTTATAATGACTTTCCTTATGTCAGTTCCTGTGGGTTTATAAATGGTCTTTCCCATATTTACATAACTATAAAAATTTATATTTTGATTTATTATGGATATGTTTCAACAGAATCTACATCAACTACATTGGGAACTTGTAGTTAACTGAGTTAAGAGTAAAATTCAATCATGACTGTGTATAAAGCAGTGAATGTGATGAATATCAAACTCCTCAAAAGACATACTACTGTAGCACTGCTATACTGGACGATATTTGTCAGTCTTATTATGCAGTGGTTTAACCTATCATTAGGTACAACACCCTTCAAAGATATTTAGAAAAAGATGAAAATGGGTTTATTTAAAACCTAAACAATGCAAATTGTGAAGAGAAACTGAAATACATTAATTTGAATTCCAGTTACATAAATGTGCCAGGGGCTTTGTTCTCCCTTAGGATTTTTCTGTAATCACATATGACTAGGATTCTAAGGAGCAGGTCTTTTCCTATCTAGAGCTCTGCAGCTGTGTTTGTGATATGAGTCACTTTGTCTCTTCTTTAGCAGATTTAATAAAAGTGTGTAGAAAACAAAGTTCTGGCACTGAAATTGTCCCAAAAGACACATGAAGACCACTTTTTTTTTCATTATCAAAATTGGTTTTTACTCGAACTCCCAAGATAAAATATGAATATATAAACCTGTTTCACTACATGGATCTACATATTTTTCTATGTTACTATAAATATATATGAATTATGATATGAAAAATCACGTTTTGGAGCACTAATACTTAAAATGTCATTTTAGTTTTAGTCAAAAATTTTGCAAAAGCAATTCAAGAGACATACATTTTTGCCTCAAGATATAACAGTGCAACTCTACCTTTCTGAAATCAGTATGAATACAGAATAATAATACCACAATGCATGGTAGTTATCATAGGTAGACATAAATGACATCTGTTTTGTAAGTGAAGCGGTTATAAGAAACGGACCCAAAAAATGCATTGTCCAGAATATATTATGGTAATGACTATCCAGTTATTCGAAACCAATTTTTATGGTGTAGAGTATGGTTTCCACCATGCACATTCAAAGGCATGTTTGTTTTGAAATTATATTCAGAATGATGTCTAATGTATAATCTCTACTGAATCAAAAATATGTAATCTAATTCATATTATCTCCTTGTGTAGTCTTTGGGAGAGACGGAAGAAGATAAAGCCAAAGAACTGGTAATATGGTAACATCTATCATATTGTGTATTATAGTAGATGTCACCAAAAAAATCAAATAGATAGATCATAGATTAGAAGACAAATATTCTTTAATAAGGTTTGTCTGATTCTGGTATAAGTCTGTGAACTGAATGTCAGGTTTGCTGAATCACTTTTTACTATCAACAGGAAATACAATTTGTGAAGAAGGATGTGATAGTCTCTGAGGATAAGTGATAGCAAAGCTTGTGTGGGTGTGCCTGCCATGAGGCCACCCCCACTGTTTCACCAAGGTGCGCTGGGGTGCATTTGGACATTCTACTTCACTACTATTCCTGCTACAAGGCAGCAGAGAAGGAACTGTGTAGAAAGAAATTTGTGTGAAACTTGGCTTCCAGATCTCAGGCTACCAGAATCCTCTGAATCAGATAGTCCAATATTTATAGTCTTAACATTTGGCGCGAGTCACAGTGGGTTTGTTTGAGAAAAAAACCTAACAAGTTTTAAAGAATAATGCTGTTAATATTCAGAAATTTCAGTAAGAGCAGCTAAAAACAACTACATATATACAGACAGGATACAATATTAATCTGAATTTACAAAATAGATGTCTCTGTCACATACAGAGGCACAGAGGGAAGGAAGACAGAAAAATATTTGCCATCTAAGAGAGAGAACAAATGGTAAAAAACAAAAACCACCTGCCAAATAAGCTCTTCAGAGCTGTAAATATACATCTTTGCCAAATTTACAGCTGTTCAAGGAGGAAAAACATGATGAGAAAAGTCATCATAAAACCGAAACTTTCCAGATAGGAACATTAGCAGTCAGCATATAATCTTGACACTTAAATGTGCATATCATAGGCAGGAATGAAAGAACATTAAGGTTTCAAACCAGAAGTCTAACACATGAAATAATTTTTTATGTTGCATTTTTAATACATAGTTGTATAGAGGTCTTTTTTAACTACTCAAAGTATCCCCAGTGACCATCAGCTACCTCAAAATCCCTGGAGCTGAATTGCAGAGAAGGTAAAAAAACAGTCTTTTTCATGGACATAGGAATCTAGATTGACATTACTTCTTACAAAGTTAAAGAAAAAAAGTATAAAGATATTCCAAAACTTCTGATGTCTGTGCAGGCAACAGATTCTTGGGAAACCCAAGAAGCCCCAAAGTGACTTAAGGACAACCTCGCTTTTTTTGATCCAATCACAAGAACAGTGTGCAAATAAGATCCTTTTTTCCCTCAAGAAATATTTGGCTAATGTTCTGTTACCAATTAGTCAAGGTATTAACTGCATATTTGTGATATTGTAAGGATACCCCTTGGTACCTCTGGAACCCCGATTCCCAGAACTATGAGATGCTCCGTGTAATTTAACGATGATAGAAGATTATTAGCTCTATCTTTTCTATTATTTCTTGATAAAGGGGTTGTTCCCACTAATAAATGAAACAATTTTAATATGTTCTTGTTTATCCATTTTGCATTATATTTTGGTAATTTAATATAACCTTGCTATCGAATTTTACTAAACAGTAACGCCTCTTTACACTTGACAACAGGGCTTTCTGTAAAGAAGAATCATATAGGGTGTAAGGGTAACATAAATTCATGAAATACAATATAAGATGAATGCAGTGTAAGGTATGCTTTACAAATACTTAGAAGTCCGAGTAAAACTCAGTTTTAGTTCAAAAAACATTTAATATTCTGTTCCACTATATAGGAAGCATTTTGTGACCCTGGCTTTGGTACTCTTCATTTATTCACGTCAGAACTTCTTCAGTATTCCTTAAATTGAGTGCCTTCATTTTACTGCAAGTCAATTTGAAGTCCAAGTAACTTCTCAAGATTGCTCTGTCAGACATTTATGCATCGGTGTACATGTTTGCAGTGTTCATTATTATTTACAGTATGTTCTAAAAAGCTTCAGACCACAATGATTTTACATTTTATTTTATGTTTTTCATTTACTGTAGCAAGCTGAAATTTCCTCTCTTCTCCCTATTTTTATTACACAGTAGAAACCTCTCAGCGTTTGCAGGGGGAAGATAGCTCTGGAAAAGATATATCTGTCACTTGGCTGTTGTAGTACACCAGTAACCAAGAGGAGGTCTTTGCACTTTCAAAAATATTGTACTTGATTGCTTTCATGCTGTAGAATTCCAGAATGTCACGTATTCATCTGGAAGTATAAATAATGATGCCTACAGAGACTGAAACATTGACAAGAAGGTGAGCAGTTGAGTTTCTACAGCTCCTACTCACAACATGAACATCACAAGTGTCTGCTTCATTCCATAGAAAGTAACAATAGAGAAAATAAGAAAAGGAAGTAGTATTAGGATCTGCCAGAAATGTCAGCTCTGTATATCTTATATCTACATAAGCCTTCAGAGTCCACTAACCAAACAGCAGCTGAATGAATTTACACAGATGCAGAGAGAAAAGCCTAGTGGTTACTAGTGGTGATTCCAAGACATAAAATCCTGCCTGTTTGCTGCATCACCAAGAGAATTTTAAGGGGTTATAGAGTGCAAGAGCTAGTGACATTCAATGAAACTGTAAAGTGGTGGGATTCAAAAACAAAAACAAAAAAGAAAAACAGCTGAAGATATGCAGACAAATGTTTGGTATTCTACGTGGGATGTTTGAATCACCTGTTCAAAGATTTTGTTAGTCCATTGTCCATACTCCATACACACTAGACTATTCCTGGAACAGACAAAATGGTCTCTCCTCAAGCAGTATTGGACAGTGGTTTAGTAATTAGATTGGTAATTAATTTATTGATCAGTTCAGTAAGTAGCAGGGACATGATAGTACAATTTCTGTTTCTTTTCTTTGCACCAGTGATATTCCAACAAACCCTACATTTCATTCATCTTTACACCTTTCAAGTCTATCTATATTTTTCTCATCCTTTCACATTAAAAATGAACAGATTCCCTGACATTATTTGTTATTAATACCCTTTTTCATAATGTGCCCAAGACAAATTTCAAAAAACAGCCAAAAATTTTCACATATTGCACATTCAAAGTGGCATAAGATAGAACAATAGAATGCTTGACAATTGATACCACGCACTCCTGGGTATTTCAGCTTATAAAAAGAGGACTAGTCATGTTTCCAAGAATCTGTCCAGCCATATTCAGAAACTTGGGTAAGGTTTGTTTGGTTTGTTTGTCTGTTTTGGGTTTAGTAGTTTGTTGCTTTTCTACTGTTTTTCTATATTTTTTTTTCTGAAGAGTTTCAGCACAATCCCAAGAGTTGCCATATGAAATGAAAGTAAAACCCCTAAAAGTCATTTACGTTAAAAACCTGATAACTGGTGGGATGAGATGACATAGGCAAAATAAAATACAGTAATATAGTATGCATTGGAGAAGTTAAGCAGGATGAGGACAAAGGGCTGAGCTCTGAAGTGCAGTCACCCCTACTCCAAAATTTATAAATCATTAAAATACAGAGTAATTCTAGTCTCTGCATTATAGCATTCTTACTCTTGTTTTTCACACTGCCTTGACAGATGAGAGCTGGTAAATAGTTTGCAATTTGGTAACTTACCTCAAAATTTTCCTCTAGTGTGTCTGGGAATCTAAGGAAAGTTGACCCTCTGAAAGCACAGGCTGCACTATCCCAAGCAAGAATAAGAAAACTTTAAGGACGAATGCAGGAAAGATTGGAGATATGATAATAGAAGAAACAAGATGATATTGATATATATACATTATTGATTTTTTTTCTTAGTGTTAATACAATTTTAATCTTGAAAGGAAATGGTCAGCTGTAGCCAAGTCTCTAAAGTTTCTTTCTGAAGAAAAACCTCAGAATCTATTATATTTCTTAATATTTCTACTAAATCTAAGCTTTTCCCTGAATGTGAAGATTTTGTTTGGGATTAGATTCCTGATGTAAAAAACCTGTTCTGCAGCTGTAGTTCAAGTTCCATGTTTTATGCACATAAACCACATTTTATGACAAATATATTCAAAATGTTGGTTGACTAATTGAATCTTTGATGTCCAAGTGTCATGTGACCTTCTGACATCTATTACATCTCCTCAATATTCAGCATATTTTGAAGGAATTGAGACATTAATTGCTAAAAGCAATGATGTTATGCTATGCAGTTCTGAACAAAGATTTGACAAATAATTATTATCCTTAAAACGTTTATTTTTTGTTGACATGTAATGTAGTCAGGAGGAGAAAATATAGTCATCATGCCCAAACTAAAATCTGTTATGCATTAATTATCCAAAACCCCTTAGACTACTCAGATTAAATATTGTTAGAGATAAATTTTCAAGTCTGTTTGAATCCTTGTGCATTTTGCTTTTACTATGAAGTCTATTCAACTTAAAAGATAATTTTTTTTTCTTCTGTGGAATTTAATACTTTTATAAAAAGATAGATAAAATGATCTGGAGGAAGCCCTTAAATCTAACACATATATAGGAAGAGACACATGCTTTCCCCATCATTGGAAAGAATAGTACTTGTAACAAAAACATGGCCAACAGGAGGGCATTATTTTACATGATGGAATTTTCTCATCTTTCTTTGCCAGATAACTTTAGGTTTGGTTTTAGCTGCCAATGAAATTCTATGCCTAAGGTTATACAACAACTATCAGACAAAACAAACCAGTGGATTTTAACACTTTTATTGGAAAGATTTGGTCCTATAAAGATCTTTCTACATACTTGCTGAAGGGGAATCTGTGGTTCAAACCTTTCACGAGCATTCAGAAGTCTAGGTTTTCAGCACTTAACATTGCTACTACCATCTGAGTTAACCTTGGAAAGTCATGTAATTCTGGACAAATGCTCAAATGTATTTTTTTGCTTACATTTTGTAAACCAAGCTTCTCAGGTATGTCTCAGCTGAGCATGTACTCATGTTTCACTATTTCGCGGATGTCTCTGCCTGTGGGTCAGATCTTCAACTGTAAAAGAGAAATAACAATACTTATCATACCTGTGAGAATAAATCTGTCAATACTTGTTCAGTTACTTCAGTGACAGATTGCTTAGATAATAGAAAAGGACACAAAGTAGACAAAAACTGTCTCTTTTTGTTGGGTCTTGTCAAATTCCCAATGAGAATTAAGAACATAGTGATGGATTCCTCAATATTTTGCAGTTCCTAATGTGACTAAAAGATTTAAAATCCCTTTAGTATTTCCTGGGTCCAAATTCTCCTAGCTCAGGACTGTAGACTGGTGAACATTCTCAAGGGTGTATGTACAGAAGACTATTTAACTGCAATCAGTTCTGAAACCAAGAACATCTTTCTCAATGAAAACTGTGAATTAATCCACGTACATTCAGTAGTATGGGTGGCACTACAGTGTTCATCAGTTTTGTCTCTCTTTTTGTTGCTTTTCCTTTCTGTTCCAGCAGATGCATTGGCTTTTATGTAAGTGTTTCCTTTGAATTCATATTTAGAGGAGAACAATAATGTTATCACCTCAAATTCTACTTCATTCTGGGTCTAATATCCTATGTACCCAAAAATTAAAATTTTTGCTTGTTTGTTTTTCTGCTTTCAAGTGTCTACCAGCAGAAAGAAGGGTCAGGTATATTGCAGTTCATATACATTCTAGACATGTATGCTTCAGGCACCTGGAAGCTGGTTACTCTTGGGCACGTGCTCTGCACATTTGGGTCAAGGAGATTTGGAAGTTAAGTTAGAAAGAAAAACGTGAAAATCAGATATGTATGTTTTTGACACAAAGTTCATATCATTGTTCTAATAAATTATTTTCTATATATATTATGTGGAATTTCTAATTTTGGCCATCTGGGCCAAAAAGCCTTTTAAATATGAGTATATGATGGGCCTGGGAGGAAATTGCTGTGGGGAGTTTTTCAATTGTACATTTCTCTCATGGAAAACACAGCACATTTGTGTTTCTTTCTGAGGTCTGACAGATACATTCATTTATCATGAACGATACTTTTAAAATTGCAAGCTAGGATGCTTGGTATTATAGGGAATTGCATTGTATAGAGCAGTCAAGCATAAAGAAAACAAATATAATGAGAACAAAAATGTTAGCCAATGCTATTTTGCACGTCTTCCCTAAAGAGGATGGACAAATAGTTTTTAGAACACTGGAAAACTTTCCAGGGCCAACTAAACAGAGTAATTTTGACAATATAGTTCCTTTACTTTTCATAGACTTAAAATTGGAAGGTGTGTTTCTCTGTAAGTAGGCTGTGTTCTTATTTACCTATATTGATTCAAAACTTTTTCAATTTTACAGCTAGAGTCCTTTCAGCTCCGTCTTCAAATTGACTCACCACTGCCAGTATTAACAGCTGACTAGATTGCTATATTTCATCTGAACACACTTTATCATATTTTTCTATTGCCCATATGACAGAAACTTCAAGACCTTACTGCAGCAGTGCTGTTGTGGACTGATCCTATGAAGTACTAGGTATCCCTCAGAAAGGTGCTCAGTATCCACAAACCCAGTGGGTTGCATGACATTCAACATCTATCAGAATCAGGTTCTTTGCCCTTGAAGTTGTAGCATTTCAGCAGAATGATGGCATATTGTCCTATATCTATAATGTTACTTCATAAAGGAAATTTTGGAAAAGTTTATTTAACATGTGAAATGATGATGGTATTAATGACCTTTGTGACATAATTCATTGCATATATTTGCACTGATATTACATGTTGTAAGTTGTTTTTAGGTCAGCATAACCCTCTGTAGCTGCTGATGTACCTTATAGGAGGACCAATGACTTTTTGATTCCTTTTAGGAAGAAAATGATAAAACTCTCTTTCGAAACAGTTTGTTGACCAGACAGGAAAGAGATACCCTAAAGGCGAACCCATCAAAATATTATTTGCCCATAAACTCAAAATGGAAGAAAAGGAAACAGAGGTGTTTTTTTAAAAAAATCTGCTTAAGATTCAGAGAGAACTGAAAAGGACAAAGAGTGTGCTCTGTAAAAACTTACATTTCAGTACTGTCCACCACTGTATCAGTTGATTTTATTTTGGCTTGATCACAAAGCTGTGATATTCGACTATTACAAATTTTAAATAACAAATTATCTTTATTGTAGCAGAAATTTATTTTTTTTTATGAGAACTGTGTTAAATTCCACAGGGAATTTTCAAATGTAAATAATGAAATATCAAGCTCCACATGAGATTGCCCACATACAGTCAGCCTCTACATCCCGGAGTCCCTTCAGTGCTGTAGAGTTTTTTCAGAGTATGAAAAAAAATTTCTTTCTGTCCCAGCAACACTGCCTGTAGTGTATTCTCTGATCACTTCTCAGAAAGTTTATTTGACTGTTGATAACAAAGATCCATTCACAGATTATGAGTTATTCACAGAAAATTAATTTTTAGGGACTGAAGAAATCTGAATAGCCAGACTAAATCTTGATCTGTCCCTGCTATTGTGTGCAGAATGTGTCTGCAGGTGTCTGGATCCACAGTTAATACCTCTTTCTCCTTGTCAATACTGCATGTGATAGTCTGCTTAGTGTGGCCAGCCAAAGGGATCCTGTGACTTTCAGTATCTAACATATTTTGAGACTGAAAAAAACCTAAAATATATCCAAAACAGGTTACCAACTACTAATGCTCTGTCATGGGGGTTTTTTTGCTTGTTTGTTTTGTTTTAATTGTCTTTACTAAATTCTATAACTTTATATTACACAGGTACATTTCTGTATCACAGGATGAGGCATCAACACATGCATTAAATGCATTTGTTGATGAAATTATCAAAGTGGCATTAATAACCTTTTTAATGATATCACAGAATATCCTGAGTTGGAAGGAAATTACAAAGTTCATCGAGTCCAGCTCTTAAGTGACTGGTGCAGTTGTATAAGTTTGGTATGATATAGCCCAACCAAGATTTATAACTGTGCTTCATGCAGAAGGAAAGAGACAGAGCTTTCCTGTGTTGATTTAGATGTAGATATTTGAAAGTTCATATTGGGCAATTCTTGCTGTGCTCCTGGAACAGCAACACATACGTTTTTCTTAGTGAATTATCCACACTTCTAGCATATGCATCACAAATTTTTTCAAAGGTTCAGTGTGACAGTGCTCTGTATGCTAAACTGCCTCCCCTCTTCCATTTATATCCAGTTCAATGTTACACTTTTAATCTTCAAAGCTCTGTCAGTACGGCCTTAGGCTACTTCAGTGATTGCCTGCCACAGAACAATACGACTTTTTCAGGCAGTGATTTAAGAAATATGGAATTTTAAAGTGCAAGGATGAGTCTAGACAGAGTAGAAACTGAATTCAGAATTTTCTATTGGTACCTGGAACTCATTTAAAGAAGAAATGAAAATTACTTCTATAGTCTCCATATTAAATGCTAAGGCTCAAATATTTACTACCTTTTTCAAGATTTACATCTTAACTGGGCAGGAAATATTTAGAACTTTCCAGCAGCAATACTGCTGTAAGAAATGTTTTGAGAGTATTTATTTCTATTTGTTTATTTTTTGTTTACTTTCTGAACTTTAACAAAGACTCATTGTTTCCTTAATATTTTTCCAGATACATAGGCACAGAAGAGCTTCACGTAGAAATGGGATTCCTGGAATTCATCTCTCTTCCAATTACTGACAAAGTTGAAAAGGTTTTCTAGTACTGCTTATCCCAACAGATCTAGTCCTGAGAGAAAGAGTAAGAAAATATCAACTACAGATAATGTTATCATTAATGAAAGCTGGACAGAGCTTACATGTGACATAGATTATCATTGCAAGGCCAACTTTATATAATGTGGCTCACATAAAGTTATTCCAAGAAATCATAATAAATAGATTTTTTAATCTTTTAGATCTTTGCTTAATGGTTTACATTAAGGCAGAAGAAACTAATGACTATTTAAGAATAAAGCATCTAGACAACTAAAATTGACACGTCATATATTCCATAATTTTCCAGAAAAGAGGTAATATTAACATAGTTTTAACACCACTGAAAGAGGTTATAGCAGAGTATCTGATACAAAATTCAAATATTATTTACAGGAGTTTTAAGCTACAGTAGAAGAAATAAGCTGAGCTATATATGGTGTAATTTTGTGATTCTCATAAAAACACAGCAAAGGTTGAATACCACAGAATTTATGTACGATGTGATATGATCCCTGGTTTTCTGCAAGTGTCTAAGCAAGAACCAAAGACTGGGCTCAATCATTGTAAAACATGATTTTTAGACTCCCCTATAGCAGAGCTTTCACAGACTTTTTGTACTACTATGCTGCTTATTCCACCAGGATTAGAAGTAACCAGTACCTTTGCTTCACTCATCAAGTTCAAATAAGGCCTCACTGAGCATCTAAAATTTAGCTGCTTGGTTATCAAGTCTACAAGTAGCAGCTGACAATACTAATGCCTTCATGGCTTAGGTATCAGACAGACTTCAACAAGCAGTCAGCTAAGGCATTAAGAACAGGAGGTCATTCTGTAGGTGGTGTATTACATTAAGTGAGTCCTTGTACAACTCAGCGTTGGTGGGCTTGGAATAGCCAAATTTAGATCATGAAACAGGTCATAACTGCCTCTCCCTGTAATATACTTCCACGGGCATAATGATGATCATCTACAGTGAAAGAGTTGGCTTTATAGTGTTTATGTGACACTAAAAAGAACAGCTAACATAGAAATTATTTCCTCAGAAAATATCGAAGAGAGAAAACGGCTTCAAGATAATGAATGAATATTGTGGTGTTAATCTATGCTATATTTTTAAAACTAATTAATGATGAGATTAAAGAGTTAATTAAAGGTAAAATGTTTCTCCTGCAAATTGTTTCATGCATCTGATAGCATGAGATATGCCACTCAGAGACTGTTTTACCCATAAAGTCTGTAAGTTTATAGCCTGCTTAGAACATTTGTAATCATCTGTCTAATATGTTTGGGTATTACTAAACATAACTCATTGGAAGAGTTACTTTTACTTGAATAAATGTCCATTGGTTTTGTAAACTGCCTGTTTCTAAACTTGGACTTGGGTTGATGAATGCCAGGACTGTTATGTCTGAAACTAGCACTACAGCTATAATGACTTCAATGAATAAGGCAAGTCTTCTGTTTCCATCACTGTAAGTTTGTCTGATCAGAGCAACACTGAGTCAGATCAAATAGACTGGTACTAATGTAATTCTTTCCAGCCAGTTAAATGATGTTAAATGGTGTTGAATGACTCTAGGGAAGGTGGGAATGGGATGTGATTAATTTTTTTTTTGCAACATACGTAACGACAAAGTAGGTGAAATCTGTTAGCAGAATTGTTTAGCTTGAGTGTGTTGAACTAACATATGGGTCCCTGGGTAAAGTCAGCCTGTGCGTCGTTTGTGGTGCATTTTGGTGTTTTACTGCTCCATAGACTTTCTAGTACAGAAGGTTAAGAAAATAGAATGACTGCCTTGGGTCAAGTTAAACATAATACAAAAGCAAAAGGCTCAACTCTCCACATCCGCACCACACCAGTGGTTTCTGTTTTCAGAGAGCTCTACTCTCTATTCATAGCCACTGACATGTGAACACATGTTCGGGGAAGAGAAATCTTTCTTTGCTGTGATCTTCATCATCCCCTGAAATAAGAAAAAAAAGAAAAAGGTTTTACAAAAGCAAATGGAAAGAGTCTGGAGATCCCAAAGCAGTAATTTAGTATGTCTTCTTGCCAGAGAACGATCAGATCTTCAGAATTTCTAGAAGGTCTTTTGCAGCAATGTCTGTGTTCAAAATTTAGGAATCATTAATACACTGGTGTCTTAAGCCTCTACCTAGAAATCTGATAAAATAAGACAAAGTGGAAAATCCACAAGACAATATTCAATAACTAAATCTCTTTTCCCAAAATGTATTCATAACTGTTAAAATTACTTGTCTCTGATTTTTTAATAAAATTCCTCATACCACCTGGTTGAATTCTGCCTCCTACACCTACATTGTCTTAATATTTTAAATTGCTAACTCTTATTTTTTCTTTTAGCTCCTTCATGTTAGCAAGACCTCATTGGGCTGCAACTGCCTCATCACTTTGTTTCATGATGACACTGATCATAGTCGTTCCTTCCAAGGTACAACTGCTCTGCTAAAAGCAGAAATTTTCCATTATTGATGTTCTACAATAAATGTCTTTCATAAAAGTTGGCCATACACAGCAAGAAATTTGATTTTCTTGAAGTTAAAATTAAATCTTCATGGAATATTCCAGGCCTGTTTGATCGATATAAATGCTGTTAATAAATTTTAAAATATTTTCACTTTCATTATTTAAAAAAAGTGAAAAAAAAAACTCAAATGAAAAAACCTGTCAAAACAAACTAAAACCACTTGAATAATAAATTATACCAAGTAAATATTAAGGGATCATAGTACATAAAACAAGGTTTTCAGCATGTCCCATTACTTGGTATTTTTTCAGTGTTCTCAAAGCAAATATTTAATAAACATTCACTTTCCAGGGAAGGAATGATGCATGTACTGATGTATCATGATACAAGCAGCAAAACTCATCTTGATCTGAGTAGAGGTCGCATAAGAAGTAAAGTCAGGCTCTCAAACTTTAGGAAGGGAGACTTTTACCTCTTTGGGGAGATTCTCAGTGGGATCCACTGGGAGACTTCCCTCAGGGACAAGGGAAGATTGAGCTGGCAGATCTTTCCAGATGTCTTCCATGGAAAGCAAGAGCTAGCAATTCCCAGGAGCAAGAACTCTAGGAAGGCAGATAAGAGACTGGCATGGCTGAGTAGGAAGCTGCTGGGCAAGCTAGAGGGCAAGAGGTAAATGAATTCCACTTGTCCTAGTGGAAACTAGGACACTTCTACTATGGAAACTCAGACAAGTAACCTGGGAAGAGTATAGAGAAAAATTATGACTCTGTAGGGAGTGGGTGAGGAAGGCCAAGGCACAACTGAAGCTAAACATGACAAGGGACATACAGAATTGCAGTCAGAGCTTCTAAAGGCATAAATACTTAACAACTTTTCAGTCTTCAATGACAACCTCTCTTCCCTCACCTCTCGAGCAGATGGACAAGATGAGGTCTGGGAGACCAAGTCCCTCCCACTGCGAGCGAAGATCAGGTTATAACCATCTGAGGAACCTGTATGTACACAAGTCTACGGGACCTGATAAAATGCACTCCAGAGTCCTGGAGGAATAGGCTGATGTAGATGCCAAGCCACTCTTCATGATATTCAAAAAGTCATGTCAATCAGAGGAAGTCCCAGACGACTTGCAAAAGGGAAACATAATACCAAACTTCCAGAAGGGAAAAAGGGTTGACCCTGGAAACTACCAATCTGTCAGCACTAGTTTTGTACCTGGGATGATAATGGAATAGCACTCCTTCTATGAGAAAAAGCTGCAAGAATTGGGATTTTTCATCCTGGAAAAGAGAAGGTTTTGGGGTGACCTAATTGTAGCTTTCCAGTACCTGAAGGAAACTTACAGAAAAGATGAGGCGAGATTATTTATGAGGGCATGTAGTGACAGGACAAGGGTCAATGGTTTTAATTTGAAAGAGGGTAGGTTTACATTAGATATTAGGAAGAAATTCATTACTGAGGGTGGTGAGGCCCTGGAAGAGGTTGCCCAGAGAAGCTGTGAATGCCCCATCCCTGGAAGTGTTCAAGGCCAGGTTGGATGGGGCTCTGAGCAACCTTGTCTAGTTGAAGATGTCCTGCCCATAGGGCAGGGTGATGATGTTTAAAGTCTCCTTCCAACCCAAATCATTCTCTGATTCTATGTTTCTTTGATCTGAGTTAGCAAATGCCTATTCTTCAGGACAAGGAAAGTGATTTAATCCCTCTTTTTCACATTTTTGGGGCCACATATGGAGTACTACATCTAGTTTGGGGCCTTCCAAAGCAAAGGACATGACAGACAAACTGGAGGGATTCCAGAGGAGGGCCACCAAGATAAATGAGGGGTTAGTACACAGTATGTGTGAAGAGGTGAAGGGAGTGGTGTCTGTTCAGCCTAGAAAAGAAAAGACTCTAGGAGAATAACACTGAATTTATCTACTATATTAAGGAAAGATTATGCTGAGGAAAGGTTCCTTTCAGGCATAACAACAGAACACAAAGTTTCAGCAATAGAAATTCCCACTGCCTAAGAAAAAAAATGCAAATAGAGTAGCTAAACCCTGTAGCAGGGTTACAGAGTCTTAACCTTTGGAGATGCTTAAAACTTGTCTAGACACAAGTCTGAGCAACCTGACCCGACCTTGAAGTTATTACTACTTTCGTCAGGAGATTGACTAGGTCACTTATAAATTTCCCTTCTAACTGAAATTGTGTTATACTTTTAGAAGTCCATTTATTCTTTGAGTCCCCCTGTGTAAATCCTTGTGATACACTGGTGTTGGTCTTACCCTCTGAAATGAAAGAATGCTATGTATAATGTTCTTTCTCATTAACTCATCTAAGACTAAAACACAGATGGCATCAAATTCTGTTTATGAATATAACCAAACAGACAGTAATTTCTATTTCATTTGGTGACTGGGAGGGTACTTTTACCATTTTTATGAACCAAGCCCCTCATTGGCTCTCCACCATCTACATAGAGAAGTTAAACATATTTCCTTAAAGATCTTTCATGACTCAGTGTGTTTGGATAAGGGTAAGGCCAATGTTCATTCCTTCCCAAATTCCATTGTTTCCCTTGGGACATTTTTTTTTTTCCTGAGGAAAATTCTATTTGCTTTACTCTACTTAAAACCTTGCAACTGTGATGTCTTTTTCCATCACAGAATATACATGCTGATGTCAGATACTCCCAGTATATTTAGGATTTTTAGCTATTCATGGTTGCCATGGTTGGCTAACACAGAAGGTCAGATCTGAATTTAGACTGAACAAATTAAGTGAATGGATTTATTTAAAATGTTCTGGAATAGACCAGATTCACTCTGTCTTGTCTTTGATATTTTGGATGTGACTCTATATATCTCCTTTCTTTTGTGAAACAGACAATTTAAAAAGCATAAGTTATATCCTGCCCTGCCTGCTATGAACACCACAATTAACCTGATTCATGGGATATGGGTGTCATGAAATACATTGTTTGACAAGCACCCTAATTACTTATACTAACAGCAAGTCCAAAGACTGCAGTTGAAACAAATCTGAACACATATATATCATAAAGTTTGCTGTACTTTTCTCCACATAGTTTTTCATCCTTTAGAAGATAAAGAATTTTGTAAAAAAATCTAATAAAATTTCAAATTAATTTTAGATTATATATTTATACAGAGATGTGTCTGGAATGGAAAATAAAACTTTGGACTCCAGATATGATACTGAGATAGGTAATAAGATAAGAGTCAAGGTGGTGTCCTTCTTTTTTTCTTTCTTACTTAATACAGTTCTAATCTTCAGCTGTTTGCAAAGTTTATTGCTACAGACATTTTATTTTCTTTGTAGGTCATTAAAGTGAATACAATACTTTTTCTTGAACTGTCATAATAATCAGAAACTTGGTGTTTGTGTTGCAGCCTCTTCCCATTCTTTTTAATTGTAAATGTTTTCTAGACTAAAAAACTTTGTGTGCCAAAAAAAGAGATAACAAGAAAAATAGCAGAAACAGCATATATTTGTTTGTGTTTTCAAAAGGATTTTCATTACCAGTAACAATGTTATTTGAAAGACTGCATTCCAGTTTCCCTCATGCTCTACAGATTAAAAATATCATGTCAACTCAGAGCCCATTTGAATAAGTACCAGAATTTTTGAGCTTTTAGATATTCAGTGACCAGCAGGAACAATTTTGTGATTTAGTCCACTTCTTCATTTGCAAATATCTTTATCATTAAAACAAGCAAAATTTTAGTAGTTGAAGTTAATTCCCAGGGATGAGTCTGAATTGGCCCTCAGAATACATTACAGTCCATTATGATTATTTATTATTTGTGTTAGAGCATACCCAAAGTATAATAGAAGGACAATTTGCTACTTTTAGAGTCAGTGTTTAAAAAAATCCAACAGATCTCTGAGCAAGAAAGAAATCATACTGCTAAGACTTAATTTTGAGTTAAAGCATTGCAATAAGATATCTTGGACAGCTGGTAGAAAAGTTAGATATATTAAATAATTTATTTTAAAAAATCTTTTATGATTTCTGTCTTCATTATTGTAATCACAGATAATTAAACTTATCTATTTATTGGAATTTAATGAATGATAGCATTTATATTCAGAACTAGGGCTATATATTGATAGATTGAAAGTAGCTAAAATAATAAATATAGAATATGTTATGTATAAGGAAAGGAACAGGAAATTTTTACCTGTGTAACAGTACAGGTAGCGGAGAAATACAGAGAGAAAAAAAAAATCTATGAAAATGGAACAGGCAGAAATCAAACCTGGAGAATAATTCGTTTGAGTGGACCTTAGATATTATTATAAAAAAAAAATCAACAGGAACTGAGGGGAAAAAATAGGTTGAATGTTATCAAAAACTTTCCAAAGGTAGGCTCTAGGAAGATGAATCCCTTTCCAGATGAAGTGAAGAAATTGAAGCTTTACTCTTCATATGATTTGGATGTGTAAGGACAGAAATAGTTCAAGATTTTATACAAGAAGCAGGAGTTTAGGTAAAAAAAAAAAAATTTAAAAGTGCCATTTTCAGGAGCAAATATACCTCTTTATACATCTGAACAGTTCTAACCAAAGTGTACTGAAGATAGTCTTACTACATATTTGTCATGAATATGATTCAGAGTACTAGAGGCTAAATAAGATCCTGTGACAAATTTAACATGTTGCTGCTATGTATTTCTTACTTATACAGCTCTGTGGAACATGATCTGTCTGAAAATGTATCATAGGTATCACAAACTATGTATTTGAGCTTCTTAGTTTTAATGCATCTGTTTGTACAATTGAGTTTTTATCTGTAAAAGAAATTATTATTTTTTTTCTCACCACTTTACAGCTAGGGAACTGAGTCCCAGAGAAAGTGGTATGATGTCCACGGCAGAGACTGCAGATGAGGAACTTCAAGCATATATCTTAAATGTTATTGTCGTGGTTTTGCTTTGGGTCAATTTTGCCTTCCACCCCCCACACAATTACTACGAGTTGAGAGAAGGTATTTGCAGGCAAAAGAGAGACAGGATTTGGGGAAAAACAGTATATACATTTATTACTAGTAAAATAAAAACTACTAATAAGTTAAAAACTAGAGAACTATATTTACAGTAATTTCTACTCAAGTTAAAGTGCTATATATACACAGAAATACTTCTTCCTTTTTTATATTAGTCCAAGGAGAAGAAGTAGTTTTATTCTGTATCTTTGGAGTTTTAGTTTTCTCCTTTTAGTAGCAGATTTTCAGCAACAGCACACTTTCATTGCAGTTGGAACTTTTTCTCTTTCCCTCTCGTTCTGTGTTGGCTTTCAGGGTTGGGCTTACCCCCCCTCCTGGGCTAAGACTGAAGGATGGAGATTACTCAGGTCCCGAAGGGTTTTTTCTTCCATAGGCTTGCAAGGGGACACTTGCTTACTATGGATCTTCTTCCACAGGGTTATAGGGGCTAATGGTTTAAGAGTTCACCCCTGTTTCCCTATGGAGGTCCCTCCCCATGGGAGAACAGTCTTTGATAGACTTCTCGGCATGGGTCTGGCACGAATCTACACACACACGGATTCCAATATCTCACATGGGCCGTCTCGTTCCAGCATGAGATTTCTCAGAGTCACAAAAACTTTAACAGTAGTATAGATCCACACACGCACGGATCTTGGTATCTCACCTGAGTCATCACTGTTCCAGCACAGGTTTCCCTCAGGGTTACAAATCTCCACCAGGACCCTGTCTCACTTCAGTCCTTTTCATGAAGCTTCGGTTCTCTTTGGTACATCCACAGACTTCTTTATTAGTTGCATGGGAGGTCTCTTTATTCTAACAAACTTTTACAGGTGGCAGGGATTTATTTTCAGTTTTTTCCTTGCTAAGGAGAGAGAGAGCAGAAAGGCAGGGGGGAAACAAGCCTCCCCCCTTTCGCACTTTACTTTTCTTGCTGCAGCTTCAGCTGCCAGCTTCGACTTTGGAAACTCCGTTATCTTTCGGCTGGAATTCTTCCACAGTGGTTTCTGTCCAAGCAGTCCGTCTTTTAAACTTTTTTTTCTCTTCACTCTCTTACAAGAGCGAAGGGAGGACTTCAGTGCTGCACCTGCTCCCCCCCCGGCCCAAGCCGGGGGAGGAGGGAGTCTGGCCCTGTTTGGGCCCGGTACTCCTCTCCCCTACATGGCTGCTGCTCTAATTCCAACTGCGCCAACAACCTTCTCTTCCGTTTTCTTGAAGATGTAATTAGCAAAGGCGTTTCTGGACTTTTGATTGGTCTTTTTGTCCGGAAATTACCTGGACAAAACCATCATCAGCCCCAGGGATGGGCTGAGGGGGCAAAACCACGACAATCCCCCTTTCGCTTTTGCGAATTACACTTCAAGAAATTTTAAATTCTATAATTAAACATATAACTATAAATAAACGAGTTATAATTGAAAATTACTTTATTAAAATTAAAACAACATTACTATAATACTTAACTCTATTATTGTGTTTTTAGCATAATTACAGCACACACAGTCAGTCTATTTTTGTCTGCAGACTTTTTTCAGTTAATTTAAAATCATTATGGCTGATTTTCACACAAGGCCACTGCTTTTCCAGGCAGTTTCTGCCCGCATCTGCCCGCATTCTCCACCAAAAAAATGTCGTGGTTTTGCTTTGGGTCAATTTTGCCTTCCACCCCCCACAAAATTACTACGAATTGAAAGAAAATATTTGCAGACAAAAGAGAGACAGAATTTGCGGAAAAACAGTATATACATTTATTACTAGTAAAATAAAAACTACTAATAAGTTAAAAACTAGAGAACTATATTTACAGTAATTTCTACTCAAGTTAAAATACTATATATACACAGAAATACTTCTTCCTTTTTTATATTAGTCCAAGGAAAAGAAGTAGTTTTATTCTGTATCTTTGGAGTTTTAGTTTTCTCCTTTTAATAGCAGATTTTCAGCAGCAGCACACTTTCATTGCAGTTGGAACTTTTTCTCTTTCCCTCTCGTTCTGTGTTAGCTTTCAAAGTTGAGCTTACCCCCCCTCCTAGACTAAGACTGAAAGATGGAGATTACTCAGGTCCCGAAGGGTTTTTTCTTCCATAAACTTGCAAAGAGACACTTACTTACTATGGATCTTCTTCCACAAAGTTATAAAGACTAATAGTTTAAGAATTCACCCCTGTTTCCCTATAAAAGTCCCTCCCCATGAGAAAACAGTCTTTAATAGACTTCTCGACATAAGTCTAGCACGAATCCACACACACACGAATTCCAATATCTCACATGAGCCGTCTCGTTCCAGCATGAAATTTCTCAAAGTCACAAAAACTTTAACAATAATATAAATCCACACACACACGGATCTTAGTATCTCACCTAAATCATCACTATTCCAGCACAAATTTCCCTCAAAGTTACAAATCTCCACCAAGACCCTGTCTCACTTCAATCCTTTTCATAAAACTTCGATTCTCTTTGATACATCCACAGACTTCTTTATTAGTTACATGAGAAGTCTCTTTATTCTAACAAACTTTTACAAATGGCAAAGATTTATTTTCAGTTTTTTCCTTACTAAAAAGAGAAAAAACAAAAAGGCAGGGGGGAAACAAACCTCCCCCCTTTCGCACTTTACTTTTCTTACTGCAGCTTCAACTGCCAACTTCAACTTTAGAAACTCCGTTATCTTTCGACTGGAATTCTTCCACAGTAGTTTCTGTCCAAACAGTCCATCTTTTAAACTTTTTTTTCTCTTCACTCTCTTACAAGAGAGAAAGAAGGACTTCAATACTACACCTGCTCCCCCCCCGGCCCAAGCCGGGGGAAGAAAAAGTCTAACCCTATTTGGGCCCAATACTCCTCTCCCCTACATGGCTATTACTCTAATTCCAACTGCACCAACGACCTTCTCTTCCGTTTTCTTGAAGATGTAATTAGCAAAGGCGTTTCTGGACTTTTAATTAATCTTTTTGTCCGAAAATTACCTGGACAAAACCATCATCAGCCCCAAGAATGGGCTGAAAAAGCAAAACCACGACAGTTATGTTAGTGTTCCAGCAACTGCTAGAGACCATCTACCATTTCCTATCTCACTGCATTAAAAAAAAAGTGGTTTTTTTCAGCTTACTTAGTAGCATTTATTTTCCTCTCTTGTTTTTCATACATTCTGTCACATCCAATTAACTTTTCTGAAAGATGAAATTTTGCCCCAAAACCTTTGGAATGTTTGGTGAAAGCTGTTGTCCAGATTTTAATGATACAAAGATACTTTGATAATCTGTCTCTCTCTTATTTTAAAACCAATAAATGCTCTGATGTATGGTCAACATAACAACTGTGTAAGTGCTTAAATTATGGCAGCGCAAAAGCCTGAGTTTTGAATGTAATAAGATTACTCTCATAAACCATTTCTTTAACCCCAAAGTGAATGCAAAAATTAAAAATGCTGAATATATATATATATATATAGTTAATGCTTACTTATGTGAGAGCCATATGTGAATTCATTCAGTGAATACTTCTGAAAAGAGGGTTCACATTGTGCATTCATATAATTTGTACACAATATATTTGTGGGAAAGTATCATCAGTGTGTTAATATGAGCTACCTTAATTTTGAGGAAACTGAGATAACTGCCTTGGACAGACAAGTTAAAAATGAAGCTTAAAAGTTGGATAAAGTAAAACATATTAAGGAAACAAGGTAACAAGCAGCTAGTCCTCAGACAACAAAATTCTGAATATTTTCTCTTTTTTGAGGGCTACATATCTATCCGTTAATATTAATCTATCCATTAGTGTTAATCTTTGCATCTGCTTTAATGCATGCCATGTCTGGTGGGGTAATGGCAGAACCAGGCATACACCTGCAGGTGATTTACTGACATACATTATACCTATGGATGACATACTTGGACCCGCACCAGCCTTTTTTCACTTCTTTTTGAGTGTGGAGGTTCAAATTGCCAAAAAGATAGAGCGCACTTTAAACATTTTGCCGCACTTTGATTTCCTCTCTTTTTCACAGAAGATATTCTAGGTTCTAACTCCAAAGAAATTTTGAGCATTTCTTGTTAAAAAAGACACTCCCCCCCAAATTTCCTAAAGCTCAGTCAAAAACATATGATACTACAAGTTTCCATGGATAAAATACCTGATTTTTTAAAATCATTTGCTGTATGCAAGAATGCCAGAATACTTGGTATACATACCATAAAAATGGTGTATCGACAGTCAGATAATCAGTTTTGATCCTATTCTTGAGTATAATCTACTATGAACTTTACTACTGCAAGCCTTTTACACTCCTTGAAGGCATCCCACAGAGCCTGTGAATATTGTGCTTTTACATTTTTGTGTGATCTGAAGTTCCTACCTGGATTTGGTTATTTTATCCATATATATATTAGATATATATATTTATACATAAATATATGTTTTATATATATAATGCACATTTTATATATATTTTTATGTATTTATATATAAATTATATATATTATATATATTCAGAAAGCAATTAACAAATTTCATACATGAGTAGGTGTGTCAAACTTTTTCTAATATGGTGGCGAGGCACAAACCAATATACAAAGGAGCAAGCTAAGGAATTCACTAACTCACTGTATAGAACTTTCTGTAAACTCAAGTTCATGACATAGATGTTCTTGCACTAGTTTTTTTAAATTTCCTAATGGTTGTGATAACAAAATAGAAGACTTTGGTGATCCTTAATCATAGAACTTCACAAATGTAAATTAATGCTGAAAATAGTATAACTTATGATTCATGCTACTGTTGATGGCTTAGGAACATCAGAGTTAGTGGTGTGCCAAATCTTTCTAGAGCAGATATCAGGAGGATTACGCTAAAATGAGTGAAACTTAATACAGACGAAACTGTGTGGGCATAATTATTTCAGTTTGGGAAGTGAGATTTGAGCCCAAATCAATAAAACAAAAATCTTGTTATCTAAAATTTTCGTCTGCCTCTCTGTCATGCAGATATCTATGCAAATTAAAAAAAAAAAAAAAAAACAAACAAAATCCCAAAACACTAATATTCATCTTCCAGTCAAGGTGGATCTCCGCAAAAGCAGTTGTGACATATAGTCAGAACTTATCAGGAGTCATCACACTGTGGTACATTGCCAAATAGTTGATCACATTGTTTTGAGGAAGGAAGAAAAGAATTTTTCTGATTGACATCTGCTCTGATTTCAAAATTTTTCCAGGTTTGTTGTTTTGTTCTTTTTTTTCCCCATGAGTATCTTCGATGGTCTTATTCAGACAAACCATGAAAATTTCTCGTAGAAATTTATCTTCAATGAAGAAATTAAATAATAAATTGGTTTGTGTTCTTTTTTTTTACTTCTAGACTTTCATTTTATGATTTTCTATTTACATAGTTTTGCTGTTTAAGAATATACAAAGCTGGGAATAGCTCCAGCTCACAATGAGGGCATTATTGCACTACACTGAAACAAAAAGTTGAAGCTCCGAGCACTGTCACATGGAGAATAAACAAGGCCAACTAATTCTGTTTTTTCTAAAAGGAAAAATAGCTTAGAACAAGAAAAATATGGATTTAACTAATTGATTTACACCCTGGAGACACACTATGGGCCACAAACAGTTATTATGAGGCAATATGTGGAATGTTAGCCATTGCCTTTGCACAAAATAAACTATTTTTTATTAAGGATAAACTAAATGTTATAAAAATTTATAACTGTCCATAATGGATAAGACAAAAGAAACTTTTATCTGAACATTGTGCCAGTGTTGAAACAGAGAGTCCAGGAACAAATTAAGTGTGCGTGTGTAAACATACTTGACACCCTCGCAGAAAATAGTGACCTCTAAGAACTGACATCTCCATTACGTCCTGAAACAATCATCATATTTTTTAATTACATAGTCCTTTCTTCTTTCCATGCTGTTTCTTCAGTTGCCCCTTGAGTTCCTGCAGGCTTTCAGCACTCCCACATCTTGAGACAAGGAGCTCAACAACTTAACTATAGACTGTCAAGAAATACTTGCTTTTGTTCTATCTGGACTTGCTACCTGCTACTTTACCTGATGCCAGTTCATGATTCATAATGAACAGTGAGCAAACAATCCCTCTTTAAAGCTCCATAGCACTATAAGTGCTCTCTGGGCCACTCTTTTGTTTTTAAGGCTACAGACTTAGCAGTTTCATATATATGCACAACAACTTACGCTGATAAGCATATCCATATATATGTATATATTTGTGAACATAAACAATACACATGTAGTTGCTTCAGAAATGTAAATAGCAATCTTTTGCAGGGACTAGACCCACATTTTGGCAAGTTGTCTTTTCCTGATATTTTGTACTCTACAGGAAATGTAAAAGGTAATGGTCATCAGAGGATTACATTGCAGAAGTAAGCTCTTTACTGGCTTTACCCTGATGCAGATACTCTTTGCCAGTCACTAACCACAGTACTCTAGAGGGCAGGTGGCATGTTTTCTGTCTGGAGGCCATGAAATAAAACAGAACCAAGAGAAGTTATAATTTGCCTTTTTTTATTTTTTTTTTTCCCCCTCTGGATAATGGGGCTGTCCCTTACTACTTGGTGTCATGAGTTGTTGAGATTAGTACCTTATGTTTATTGAGGACTTGTTTTATTTCAGGATGGCCTATGTGTGCTCATTTAGTATTTTTTGCAGCTAAATTGTCAAGGGTTTTTTTCAGCTTTCTACAAATGAACAATAATATTTATGTTTTCTACCATTAAGAGTGTAAGAATATAGTATAAGGAATAAGAATATTAAATACAATTTTTCTTCAACAAAAGAGAGAAAATAGAAATAGAATTATTTAGGTTGGAAAGGACCTTTAAGATCATTGAGTCCAACCATTAACCCAGCACTGCCAAGTACAGGACTAAACCACCTCCCCAAGTGTCACATCTAAACATCTTAAGTACCTCCAGGGACAGTGATTTCACCATTGTCCTAGGGAGTTTGTTCTAATGCTTGACAACTCTTGTAAAACAGAGTTTAACAAAACAAGATAAAAAAGAAGACAAAACAACAAATCAGAAAACTTTAAAAATACGTACATATTTCTGGACTCCTGTAAAATCAAATAATTTGAAAGAAAGATAATACAAAAAATTTGGCCTTCAACAGTTAAAATGGATCTCTTTAAGCAGCAGCGGTGATATCTTAAAAGTCACGTTTCTCCTGAACTGAAATGGTTAATCTCACTTAAGATCACCCTTCCTAGAATGGACTAGACTCTCACTCCCATGGAGACTGAGTAGTTGAGATATCAGTAATCTCACTGTAAAGAATTCAGGTCTGAGCTCTGAAATGGGACTTGTAGACAGCATAAAATATTGCTGGCTAACTTCCAACATGTAAAGAGTCTCAATGCTTTTCACAGCAGCAGCAAAGAACAGACTTGCAGCAGTTAATGATTTGGTTTCCAGACAAACAAATCCATTTGGGAAATGGCAAACCAACTGTCTTTAAAAGGTTTCCAACAGTGTAGGTCACTATACCATATCTAATGGAAAGGTCATCTCTTAGGAAAGGTTAGAAAACAGTGAGAGCTTTTCACTTTTTTTTTGCTTCAGATCATTCCACTAAAATGGACCACAAAACGAAGGAAAGGAGATAGTTCAGCCACACGGCTGCACATCCTAACTGCCTGGCTTATCAGGAGACTGCGGAGCTTTAGCACGGAAAGATATATGAACTGGGACAAAGGAGATATAAGCACCAGTACAAAAGGTATCTTTGACTATTGCTGAAAAAACAGCAGTTTAGGCTGGCTGCCCTATAATGCTATGGTCAGCAAATTTTTTCTTAGCTATGCAAAAAAAACCCCACAAAGTAAAAAAACCCCAAAAAACCTACACAATTTCTACTAGGCACATTTAAATGTTCCGATTTTAATTGCCAGGTAGTTTATTCCACACTTCTCCCTACTTTTTCCCTGACACCAGAATGTCAAAAAGGAACTATCTTTTTGCTAAGGTTAAAGGATAAAAAAAACAAACAAACCAACCTACACTGCCTCTATGTACACTATTCAAGTTCCAGGTGCAGAAAATTTTTTAATGTATGGCCACTTATCAGATGACAAAATAAAAATAGGTTGAATCCATGGCAGTATGATATGCATTTACATAAAGTCTGCTGCTGAACCTTTATGGATCTGTGTTCTTTTTTGCCAGTGTTCCTACCATAGATCATTTTTATTACTGAGGTTTTGCTTCCAGATAGTAGGGGTCATTTCCTCATCACACAAAATCAGTTTCTTGAGTTATAGTAGCATTACTTATCTTTTGGTGCTTTTTTAGAAGGGTACTCTGGACGTTTTGACATGCATGGTTCTCATTTTTTTCAGATTCATAATTCATGAACTGCTTTCGATCAATATTTCATTATTTTGGATCTTTGTCTGAAAAGTTCTTATACTTTTATCTGTGATTATGCTAGTCCTGTGTGCAACTCCAGACCAGAGAAGTAAAAAGGAGGATCATCTTTTGAGGAGAGTATTGAATTATTCTTTGCCTCATTCTTTATGGTGAAGATTGATTTATGTTTAATTTTTACTTGTGAAAGGCAAGAGCAAGCCAAAAGGGCTTCATATATTTTAATTCACAAGATTAATAACATTTTGTTTAACATTTCAAATTCTAATGAGAAATAGGCATTTTCTGTCACTTGTCATGCATTTATACTTCTGTGTAGATTTTGATGACTACAGGTACTCATTTAAAAGACAATTTTTGAAAAAAAAAAGGAAAAAAAAGGGTATGAAAAGCAAGAATTCTGTTTAATATCTTACTATGCACCCAGTCTCAGTTCGAGCAAGATGATACAACTTGCACCTTTAGGTTTATTTAGGGAAGATTTTAAAAATTAATTTGAATTGTTTAAAAATCAAAGGCATTCTAGGGTTAATTTGTATTATATGCAAGTGTTATACTATATGTTCTTGAGAATCTTGAGAGTATGTGACCAGTGAAAATACTGAGAGAAAGCTTTTGAAAGTTTACTACATAAACACTAGATTTTTTTGTCCTTTAAGTTCTTATGGTTGCTTCATATTTTAAAATATATATACATATAAAAGACAAAAGGCTTTTCACTAAATAAAATTCTTATTGGAAAAGATGTCAGAAGGGAAAATACACAGTAAATTTGCATAATTTAACTGTCCATTTCAATGGTCATTTGTACCAGGTGCATAATTTTATAGCAATACTTATGAAAACTTTTTGCTATTTAATCCTTTCATAATATTCACCAGGTTTTGTTACTCAATATTCACTTTTTTCCAGGGAGAATTTTTTGGCTTGGAAGTTATTTTAATCAAGAAAATTACTTTTGAATTCACAATGGAGAATTCTTGTGTACTGGTATTAGGTAAATAAATTATGCATTATTATTTGTATTTCATATAATCATAAATATGTAATTTCTTTTTGAAAGTAACTGGTATACTTTGAATTTCAAATAGCAGTCTGACTGTAACTTTAATAGCTTTCATTACGCTGGTTAGTTATGTACTTTATATATGTATGAAATGTAGATTACTATAAGAAATATTACAGGTGAATGCAGATTGAAAAATCTCTTCATTGGAAATACTGGCATATGAATAGTAATTTCTAACATTCATACTATCATGTATAAAATATATAAATATAAATAGAAAGTACCTGTAAAAGAGCTCTAGAATTGAAATAAACTAATTCTTTAAAGTTGTGCCCATCATTCAACAAATACTTGCCTCTGCACTCTTAAAGCTGGTGCATTTTAATGCACGAGATATAAAAATAACATTTTAGTGCACAAAATCATCATAGAATCATAGAATGGTTTCAGTTAAAAAGATTTTTCTCCCTATTTTCAATTTTTTGGGGACATTTTTGAGTATTATTGGTGGTGATAACAAAGGGAATGGGAAATAAGTATGTCAGTATAAGGTTGTATTTACCCTTGCTGCTTTAGGGTAACTATTAACGTTAGCTTATGGTTTGCTTCACAATATCATTATTTCAGCAACATTCTGCATCTAGTTTCTTGGTCATTGTTGATTTTTTTTCTTCTTTGTCAGCACTATGGATTAAGTCTTTGTTCTATATTGCTCTTCAGGAATCAATATGTAACTTTATGAAAGCCTTTGTAGGCTTGATTAAGCAAGATATTAAGTGCCATATTTACCAAGAATTCTAGAAGCACAGTGTTACAGTATTACAAAAAAACCCAAACAAACACACAGGTAAACAGTCTCCCCCAAAAATCCAAACTACAAACAAGCTATGTAAAAACATAATGTGTGCACACAGTCCAAGTGCCCCAGTCTTTGACCAAAGTTTCCTTTGTTCAGTTTTGGATTGGGCAGGACTCAGTCTCTCTATGAAGAACTAACACAACACAGGCTGAGTACAACAGGAAAGCTGCAAGCAACTCCTGTTGTGAACAAATGGTGTAGAGGCTGAAAACTTATCCAGTATCTGGAATACTCAGGTGACTAGAGAAACCCATCTCTTTGACTGGTACAGTCCTAGGCTTAGGCTTTCCCACTCTGCTCTTGCACTGTGCCCTGGAATTGATCAGGTGATCAGTGGGGCTTAACACCCATTTTATACTCAATGAGCCCTCAGCTTTCTGTTGGTGAGCCCTCTTTTTCCATTAAGATGTTGAATAAAACGAGTCGTTTTCAATCCGTGGTAATCTTCAGTTTGACTTAAACTAGTCTGCTAGTCTGCTCTAGTCAACATTGCAATGGAGTTTGGTCTGACACTATGGCTCTGCTGGGGGCATAATCACTTTTGGAACCTTCCAAAACAGTCGCAAACAGGTACAAGGGCACAGCTCAGGACAATTACACCTCCAAACACTGGCAAATATTCATGTCATGCTAAGTAGGGTCGCAGTCTTCACCAGTGTTACAATGGTTAAAGATTTCATTTACCATTTCCTTCCTCTAAACTTCAGCTAATACCTGTTTTTTCTCCTTAGGTAAAAATGACTCTTCACATTGAAATGTCCTATACAGTAGTGACACCACAAGTTCAGAGAACAATGACCTTTGAATGTAAATGAATTGGTATTTAAAGGGCTTGAAGTGTTATTTCTGGAAGACTTTTAGAAAGCATATGAGGAAGACTACACTAGTGAAAATTAATAAATCAGACCCCAGTAAACCAGATAGTACTTTCAAACAGTGCTTATATGATGTTCAGTACAAAGAATTATGAAGATAGTTTGCAATTTCTTAAGGAGCCCAATCCCTCACAGGCAACAGCTTAATCTAGTTGGGGTATGGGATTTTAAGCAATACATACTCAATAACATCTCATTTCAAACATGTTCTTGCAAGCTTGGATAAGTCTCTCAATCAACAGGGGAAGTTAGAAATTTAATTTATATTTAGGCAACCATGTCCCCTTATTGATTCTTTGTGGCTCAGCCTCAGAGACTCTGATAGCTCAGTTTTCCATGGAGAAAAGAATCCTTGCCTGACCTTACATAGTATTATGTTGCAAAACTGATCAGTAACTTAATAATAGTATAATGAAACATACATTAGATATCCAAGATCTTTACAGAGCTGTTAAAAAATTTATAATTAGGTTTCTTCAAGATGTTTCCTTCTATTTGCAGTTAAAACAACTCCACAATTAGCAAATCTGAGAGTTTTGTTCTTCCAATGTATAGTATTTTCTATGTGAGGCCACAACTCTGTCAGTGAAGGTCCAGGATAAGAGGATGATCTGTGTTTCTACATGGTGATCAATAAAAGAGAATGGGAATTAAAGACATATAAATGACAGTTCTTGTGAGTTATGTCAGGGAAGTGATTATTGAATGTTTCCTCAGTTATATGTACAGAACACATACTTGCTAGTAATGATCTTTAATGTTTAGAAAATTATTGGATATATTTAACAGATGTAAAATTTAATAAAATTAATTGCACTCACCTTCTTTAAACCTGACCTCCTGTTCTTAAAGTGTTTTTATCAGATGTATAACTCTATCTTAGTGGCTATCCTACAGTTTAAGGAATTCCTTAATTTATGGGTTCAACTTACATATAGAGTAAATTATTGTAAAAACGGATTATTCTCTGCAGCTGAACAAGATACTTTGCTTTATGTCATTATTCCCTTGCTAATATTGAGAAATTCCTTTTTCTGGTGTGTTAGCGCCTGCCATTTCGTATTTCAGGTTAGACATAGAACATTAATTTTCTGTCTAATGTGAATTTAAAATAAATATTATATTTTAAACTATGAAACAAATCTTTCTGCAAAGCAGAGATGTTTTAAAAATAGTTTTAATTGGCAAATATATATACCACAAAGAGTGGAAGTTAAAACTTCTTATCATATTTTTTTTCTTACTGACTTATGAGAAGTCAGGCTTTGTATAGCAGATCTGCCATACTTTATTTTTAGTATCTGAACTATAGGTCAAACTTGGAAATGCAGCTCATGGAGAAAAAAAAACAAAAGAAAGTCAAGATCCATTTCAAACCTAGAAAATCATTTAAATTTTAGATGTTCTGCAACAGTTTAAATTTAATTTACAGTAATGTAATTGAAACTTAATGCAAAACATTTTTTCCTCATTAACTGCTTTCCTTAAGGACAACTGCTGTCCTTAAGGGCAAGAAGACTTCTATACAAACCATAATCAGAACTAAAGTAAACTTTAACCACTACAGGGTACTTCTAATTAGTTTATGTTACTTGGCTGTGACAAAGTTATAAATTACATTAGAACTCAAAACTGCAGTCATGTCAAATTCATGTTTCGAAGATGAAGTAGGATCCTGGACCAAATTAAAACTTCAGCTTAGAACTACACAGCAAGCTGGGCAAACTCTATCACAGAATCACAGAATGGTTAGGGCTAGAAGGAACCAACCTCCCTATATAACTCAGGGCTATATAACTCCAGTAACTCTATGAGCTGCTCCTCAGCTACCTGAACATCACACTACATCTTTTCCTGGCTATCAGTTTCTTCCCCCTGCCAAGAAACCAATCAATCTATGACCCATGCACAAAAAAATAACTCCACCTAATGCCTTCATTATATTTGGGCACAAAAAAAAATTGGGAGAAGAAGGGACAAATCCACACTGCCATAGCATCTCAAATTTTCACTTCATCTTGGTGTTTTACACACGTAACCTTCAAACTAACATACCTACCAAGGCTCCACACTTTAGGCTTATGAAAATTCATCACTTTAAAAAGAATTTTTATTAAGAGATGAATTAATTTTTTGTAAAGTGGCAGCATGGCTGATGCCATCAGTTCTGGACCAGGTATGAATACAGTGACTGCTCTCTCTGCCCAGTAAAGCATTCCCTCACTGCCAAGGAGAACAACCACCTCACTCTCCACTAGTTTCCATGACCATGGATGCAGACGTGACACCGATGATCTGAAAACAAGTCAATTTTCTTGTCTTGTTTCTGCTACAGGGAACTGCACATGGCTGCCTGACTGGTACTAAGCAGCATCAGACACACCCTGTTAATGCCTTTCCTGTTCCTTGACCTTCTTTTCAAGCCACTTGTTCTCCCCTTTCTCTGCTCAGTCGGTGCCCAAATAAACAGTCTTCCATAATTAATTCATCTCTCCTTGTGCCAGCTGTAATGCACTAAACCTGAATTTATTATTTCTGATAATGTTACCTAGACAGACTGTGCTATAAATGCCAGTGCTGCTATGATTAGTCAGGTGTTACTGGCCTTTGAAGACTGTATTCCCCAAGAGGTGCCCAATTTCCCTCAAGTTTTCTGAGAAGTTTGATTGCTTCTTAGTCAACTTCCACCTTAATCATCTGTTAGTCTGGTTGTGCTTCATGACAGGATTTGCAACTTTTGTCAGTTTCTCACACAATTCCTGGTGCTATGTCCAGTAGTTTTCCATGTTCTGCTCGTTCTTGTAACCTCAGGCCCGGTGAAAGGTCTCATCATTTACCTGCAGCCCTAACATGTCAAACATGCACTGTAAGCAAGTTTATGAGCTGAAAAGCATCTGTTGTCTTTCTTTATGTAAGTTTACACAAATGGGTTTAGAAAATGATGCATTTAAACTGGTATGACTTTCATGTGTACCGATGCTCTGAGAAAAAATACACAGGTACTATATAAAAGGTTTTTTCTCTACTGCACCAATACTTACTTAAATACACATGAATTTTAGTGAATGAATTTCCTCAAATTTATCCTATCTACGCAATGAATAATTGCAACAATAGTAACTGTAATAATAATAATAATTTATAAGATTTACAAAAATGGTATAAATTCATATTCTAATTTTATACAATATGTTGAAGATGAAATGAAGGCTGGTACTAAAATATCTCCAGAATACTGAGGTTTTTTTAATGATCCTGTGGATGCCTTGAAAAGCTGTATGTAAAAGATGTCTCTACTGGCATCAGTAAATATGACTACCATGACAGTTTAGGCATTAACAGATGAAATTTATTAGAAATATTCCTACTTTTATCAGTAGCTAAATCTTTTTTGTTGTGGGAAGATGCAGTGTTTAAATAGTTCAAAAACTATGCTTTAATAAAAACTACATCTCTGTGAAAGAAGACTCCTGACTGTACACTAAAATATCATAACTCTTCTGAAATTACATGCATTAGTCCTGAATTTGTGCTTTCTCATGTTCCTTTTAGTACAGACATCTCCTGAGAATACTTTCCAATTGCTTTCCCAGAAGCACAAAGATGCTGCATTACGATCTGGTAACAAGGGAGCAGGGAGTCCACCTTCAACCTTCATTAGAGAGGTTGTGACTTGTCTTTTATTAATATAAATTGCTTCATTATAAGAGATCATCTAATTATTTCTGAATTCACAAAAAGATATTCAAATAATCCTCAGAGGGACTTAAATTTCAGACTTTGCTAGAGGAAGATGGACATTTGAGACAGCTTCTTATTTCAGGTAGCCTGAAAATTCTGATAGCTCTGAAATCAAAACTCACTGGATTGACAAAAACAAAAGAAAGAAATAAAAGAAGATAAAATAAAGAAATAAAGTAATATAATCAAAGTGCTTAGAATTGCATTAATCTAACCATCAGGAGTTTGTAACAGAGTTATAAATACTTTATTGGATTTTTAATGATAAAAAAATCCTTAATGGATATAATATAGGGTGAGTGCACTACTGCTTGAAAGCTCTGATATATGGAAACTCCAGCAGCTTTGAGCTGAATCAATAAATCTCACAAGTTTGTGTTATGATGGCTTAGTATCTTGTCATCCACTATCCATCTCCAAATAAAATAAATAAATAAATAAAAAGTAGAAAAAGTATAAGAAAAGAATAAGGCTGTGGTTTTTTGCTCAGAAACTGAAACACTCTAAGTGATTATGAGTAGGACAGTGCAAACAACTGTTTCCTATTTCTGTGAAAAATCATTAACTTTCATATTCTTTTTTTTTTTTTTTTAATATTGTCCAGAAAATAAAGCACTCACCATCATGGGGAAGTTAAAAATTCAATGTTCATATACACCAAACAGGTTTAAACTGGAACCTTCCACAAGGAACCCTGAGTAAGACAGTATCTGAGAACTCTGCCTTCTCCTTTTTTGATGTTTATATTCTTTTTCAAAACAAAACAAATACAGAAATAAGCCTGGTACTCAGTTGTTCCTTCCCTTTAAAAAGAGAATTGTCAATTTAGGTACTTTATCCTGTTTGCTTGTAGGTTCTCTCTCAGTGAATACACAAATATTTAAATGTAAAGCAGAATAGCCCTAAACAAAGGTTCTGCAATAGCTCTAATTCAGAGCAGTGGGAGGCCTGGCTTCTCAGTTATCAAGGAGATTAAAATCTGTGTCCTGAAATGGATTCTGTAGACTTCTATTTTGACAGCATGAGCACACCTGAGATATTAAGCAGAATAAATCATCTCTTCACTGTATCCAGCAGTCTCATCTGATAATAACCAAATTTCACCTGCATTTGCAAGTCATTTCAGACAAATAAAAAAGTGACATATTTAATGACTTTATTATTTCGTTGCTTTCCTGATCATACTTTTCCAACTAACTTTTGTCACCAAGGCTCTCTGATGATATTTTATTGCAAAAAAATAGAATGTGTAAATTACTTCTTTATAAATTATTAAATAGACAATACCTAATCTGGTACAAAATTGCTTTGTTTAGTAGGATCTATATTTTCAGTTTCTTAAGAGAAAAGAACTCCCTCTTATACTCTGAGTTTCAAAGAAATGTTTGATTTTGTTTACAAAATAAAATAGATTGTAGATCCAGGGATGGAATATCAGTGTAGCTGAAGCTACAGGAATTTTACAGCTGACTTCAGTGAAATTATGGTTTAATTTTTGATTTTCAGTTTCGTTCTCTGTAAGCATCTGTGAGTGCTTAATTATGTATGAAAATATTCAGAGAGTCAGATCTTTACATGGGTACAAGGCCAATTAAAATAAGATTCTTTATCAGTATCACCTGATACTAATGACAAGTAACTTCAGTGAAATACATCTTACGTGATTTTATTGATTTCAGAATATGTTCTGTATGATTAAGGGCTGTAGACTGTGCTTGGATATCTTACAGTCTCTTTATCTTCTTTTAACATAGAGTGCGGATTTTAAATATTATGCCTCCAGGTTTGCCAAGGTTTACATCATTTTTTGTAATTCAAATCTGAAGATTCTGAGAAAAAATTTAATTTAATAAATCTAAGAAAAAAAAATTTTAAAAATCTCTTCTCTGAAGATTTTTCTGTAGTATTCTCTGTCATTATACGAAGCAGCTTAAGCAATTCCTCTAAGATTTTGTTTATTGCATATCTTACATTGAAAGAGCTCCTATTTGGCAAATACAGTTGTGGCATTTTTATTCGTTTTAGAAAACTGAGTTCAGTTCATGGCACTTCAGTTTGCTGAAGTGCCAACACGCTAAGTTTTGGCATACTTCACAACTACAATTTCCAGGGTCATGTATTGTACATCACTAAGTCAAAGTAATGACAGAGTAATTAAACACCTACATGTCTTCTCGGTCAGGATGGGATTAATTTAAATGTATGGTGAAATAAAGCCTTTTTTTGTTTGTTTTGTTCTATTTTGCATTAATTTGTATTTAATATTTCCACAAGCAGCTATTTGATTCAATCTTTTTATTAGACTAGTCCTGAACAAAACAAAACATTCATGTTAGATACTAAGGAACTATGTCCACTTGAAAATTTTTTTTGGAAACTAATGTTAATAGTTAAATTTCAAAAGTTAATTTACTTTGTTCATGTATATGGATGTATTTATAAAAATGTACGTGTCTATGACATCTTTTGTACTAGAGCAGACAAAAGACTTAACTAGCCTGGTATCTTTTTTTTTTTTTTTTTCCTCTCCCAAAAATGATACGTATCAGTTTTTTAGTGAAAAAATAAAATCGGATGTCATTATATATCAAATAATCATTTTCCTAACACATCTCCTGACTTTCAACAGCATGTAGCATCTGGATTATCATACTTACACTTATAATTTTCTTAAATATATTGTAATGGACTGTCTTTTTTTTGTTCTTTTTATGATAGTTACAGTAAATAGCAACACAGAATATAAATGCTGTCTTAAATCTAGTTAAAATTTACTTGATTCACTAAGCTAAACTGAAAGTCCATAATAAAACTTTTACAACTTTGGGCTTTTCTACGTGGTGGTAGACTTTTGAAGCTGTGGCTGTGGTTGCAAATACTTTTCTTTGAAGAAAGAAACTAGTGTTAAACTGAGTCTACATCTTCCATGAAAATGTCACTAATGCCAAGTGCTGAGTAAACACAAATTACTTCTCCTGATGTTTTTCCTTTATTAGTTTGTAATTTATGTTCCCTGGGGAAACATTGTTTCTCTTGGAGACCAGGTTATCTCTACCAGTTCTAGGAAATACAATAATAGTCAATTTTTTGTTCTTCGATATGATGAAAAGAGAGAATGACAAACCGAACTAAGCATTTTGTGTCAGTTCTACACTTACAATGCAGATATGTACAGACTATATCCAAAAGGCACCTCAAAATCTTGGAGATTTTGGGCCTATGCGAATTGTAAACAGTCCTGTGCTTTTATTGATTTAATGTACGCTGAAGGTCTTGTATCAGTTCCAAATAATTATATGGACAAAGAAAAGGAACAGAAGCTGATCTCTGCATAGGAAAGCACATGACATTTGCCCAGCACAACTCCTTCACAAAAAGACAGTGGAAGCACTGGGAGTGTCTTTTTGATTACCACAGTATCAAATGTGTAAAATTGCATTTGTTCAGTTATGCAAGATTTTTTGGAGAATGTCATGTAGAAATTAAACCATCAACATTCAAGAAGGTTGATGACGGAAGTTATAGATATTGCTAGATAGATTGGACTAAATTAATTAAGTTCTACCAAGATCGTGAATACACGGTTAGCTGCAGGATACTTAGGACCACTGATACATATATGAATTGTCTCATCCATTCACTAATTTCTTTTTAACTTGCTAACTTCAAAGTGAAACTGACATCAGGTGACTGAAATGCAGTTACAATCTTCTTCTGTCCCAGTTTCTCATTTGCATGCCTGTAACTATAAGCATGCCATGCTTATAGCTCCTTCTCAGCCAAGATTTGTGTACAGTTTCTGCTGTCTTAACTTCCTCAATTTTATTCTAATGCACTTGTGTATTTCATTGCCCTAATACAAAACCTTTCAGGTCTCATATTAAATATGATTCATGCAGTTTATTCTTGCTTGATATTGTCTCATAGTTAGTGTTATATTTCACACATTTATTCACTATATTATGAAAGCTTCTTTCTCAACCACCAGATAGCAAACACTGCATAGTTGAGAATCTGATGGATTCATGAAGTAGGAGACAGCTTCTGTGCCACAGTGTAGCTACAGAACTTGCTATAGAATATTTCTGCCCAGCTGCAGATCATCACAAGTGAAATCTGCTTCAATTTATGTCTTGTGTTATATGCAAGACTCTCAGCTATATCATCTACTAGAGAACAGTTAAGACTTCTCTGTGTGCATAAAGAACTGTACTCAGTCTAAATCCCATTTAACTGGAAACTAAGTCCCAGACAGTAATCTATTCCTTGTACTCCTCAGATGCTTTTATACAGTCCTGTTCTGGCTTAAAAGTTTTGTGAGCCCATAAATATTTTCTTCTATTACATGAACATCTTTTCACCTAGGGAGTGGAGGTGTGTGGTGACTTCTATTTATTCTCTCAGTTGAGGATAGTCACCTAGCCTTGCTTCTGATGTTGCTTGATTTCCCAACACTTATCAAGAGAAGACATTAGGTAGAACAGCATCGTCTCCTAAGGAGTTTTGTGACTTCTGACCTCTCTCTAGTATCAAAAAAATTAAGGGTGTATTTGGGTAGCTTAGTTACTTTTTTTGAAGGATAAGTGCCTAGAATTATGTTGATGCACTAAAAATGCCGAAAAGAATAATAATTTTTTTAAGCTACACCTTTAAGCTAATGCAATATGGTTTAGATATGTGCAACTTCATGGTATCACGAAAATAATACAAATGGCACATAATCATAAAAAAAAATACAAAATAAAAGGTTGTTCAGAGTGAAATGGGTGATTTTTTTAATACTGACTCTTTCTTTTCTACTTTATACACATATAAGTGGAGTGAAAATATTTACAGTATTTGCAGTGATCAGCATTGTTAACATGTACCCTATGTCACCCATGAATATACGGAGTAAAGACACCTTATGTTTAAATACACTAGCTGGAGTTCCAGGAATGGTTGAGATAAAGATACACAGAGTTTCAAGTTAATTTACCTCAGAGACATCAGCGAATATGTTGTCCGAACCAGATTTCAGTACTACTTCCATTAGACAGCTTATGGAGTGCAAAATGTCTCTGTTTGAACCTGGACTGCTCTCTAAAGTACTGTAGGTTTTGAAGTGAGTATACTTGTCTCACATGAGTTGTCATTACACTTTCTTAGTAAAGTAGGAGGGAGCCTTGTTGCCTCAGTTATAATTTCAGGTTTCCTTCACAGCCATAACAGATATAAATTTATTTGCTTTCTAAAACAAACAAACAAACAAACAAACAAACCAACCAAACAAACAAAAACCCCAAACAAAATTAGATACCTGTAACTTAGAAAATTTTTATTCTTATATTGAAATGTTAGAGATCTTCTCCCAGTTTCCACAGCCAGCAAAGAAAAGCACTGGTTCCATACCACATCATATCCTGCAGATGCTTCAACTTGATCACAAAAGGTTACAAAGCTCTATTTGAAACTGTGTAAAAATATGAAGTTGCCTGAGATTATACTACTCAGTATTATCACTTACTATCTTAGTAGACACTTGAAATTACTTTGTTCTAGTAATTGAAACTGTCTGCCTATATTTTCCAAAGTAGGAGTCTTCAAGTACCACCAAAATACTGTTTTTTCATAATGCAACTGAAAATTATAATGTTCAGACTCTTTCTCCTACTTTGAGGGATAAAATTATTAAATCTGACTGAACTAGGATTGACAAGATAGTTATGTTGGAATAAAACTTGCTATTTTCATGTGGATCTCACTAACCAAAGCAACAACTTGTACATAGATGATTAGGAAATTGAAAAATTCTAGACCATCAAGGTAATGTATATCTGTGATATGAGCCTTGTTAAATACATGTAAATATCAGAGTCACTGAACATTTCTAGGATGAAAGTCTCAATTAAACCTTTAGCATCCTCTATATTTCTGGTTTCCCACTGGGTGATTGCATTCTTAATGTAGGGCAAGATTCATATATTATTAACTAATTAATTAGTTTCTACCATATGTGAAAACCTTTGGCATGAAACATCTTCCTAGATATTAAAGGTGACTAAAAGCACAGAAAAAGGACAAAGGGAAAGAGTACTCAAAGTGAAAATCACACTCTCACTTACCTTTGTCATAATTATAGCTCACATCAAGTTCAATTTTCATGAGTAGTATGCAATGAAACATCCTTATAGTACAATGTAGAAAGTACCCTATGGGCTTCAATTTACTGCTACTTTTTATATTCTCTTTTAAAAGAAGTCAAGCATAAAATTTACTCATGTAGGCTCCTCTGCACCCATTATAGGCAGAGGGCAGGGATCACAAAAGGATCTCTTGGTTATACATATGCAAGGTGTCTGACTTAGTAGAATTTCATATGTGAATATGAAATAAAAATATGTCTCAGGAGGTGCTGTTCAGTTTCTTTCCCTTTTCCACGGAGGAGGAATAAAAGCAGGCACATAGAGTAATTTTTACAGGTTACACAAATCAAGATTAATTTGAAGACCAATTGGCCCTCTGCAAAGAGAAAAACTTGCACTGGAAACCAATAAATCCTGTTTCAAATGATGTTAAAAGTAACAATTGAAGTGGGCTGATAGCTTGTGATAGATACTATACGGTACTATTTAGCAGCACATTAAGACTTTTCATCTCATCAAAATATTCTAAAAACCTACCAAATTACTGGAAATCCTGAATTAGGGCAGCAGCCTTGTTTTTATACAACTTTATCCCTATGGAAACTTGCATGACAAAAATCCATGTAGCACAGTGCAAAAATGGATAGTAGTGATCTATAGTCTACCTGTACAGAGTGCTCACCTGTTGCAAAGTTTTGGGACAGACTGGAACTGCTGCCTCTAAGAGAGAAACAGAGCTCTCTACATGTTACTCATACTACTCTGAGGTTTATATAATTTATTCATGGAACTAAGTTAGAAGCAGTATCTGAAAACAGTCTCACATGGAGATTGTTTACGAAAAAATTGGAGCTTTGTAGGTAAAAAAGAAGATAAAGCTTAAGCCTCTGAAAAACTTCCTCTTAACATTACCAATGCATTTCTTTTTTCTATCAAAATGAAAATGCGTAATCAGAAGTGAGTACAATTGGAAATTTTCATTTAAAGCTTCTGGTTGACAGTAAATGGCTTTTTATGACAAAAAAGTTATTTAATATTTCTTTAAAAATGTGCGGATTTTTTTCAGCATAATCTTTCCTTTAGAAAAAGCTGACAAAATTACAAAACAACCTTTCTGATACATTTATTAACATTAGAGACAGGTTGAAAAGTGGAGAGTTTCAAACACAATCCTAGTAAAGTAAATTCTGAAGATGTTAGTTAAGAAAATCCTATTCAAGTATAGAATTCACAAAGCAACAACAACAAAAAAAATGACATTTTGAATTTTTTAATGAAAGAGACTTTCAATTTGTTCAGGCAGCTTCACTGGTTTTTCTGAAAAGCAGAAAATACATTGACATTATAAGGAACTGATCTATGTAACTTTGTTTCCTGATTATTAACCAGAGACCACATCGAGAAAACTACAGCAAAATAGGAAAACCTATCACCTCCCATGTGTTTCAAGAGCCTCCAGGGATTTATTGCCCTTTCTGAAAATATCATAATCAAGAAAAGCTTGATAACTAAACTCCTGCCTGGATACCGTTGCCTTGAAAATTATAAGACCTGATAGCCTGCAGGGCTCAAATTTATACAACATTTACAAACATTTACAATATTGCAGCATAAAATATATGTCCAAACAACTGTTGTATTAACTGCACCAAAAGCAAAAAGCAGACAGAGAAAAAAAAGCATGTAAATATTTTTTTCTTGCTTTATGCAAGGTACGAAACACTTACAAAGAGAATGTTTTGGTTTTCTTAATACTGGGTATGTCTGTGAAGTATGTGTTTCACTTTTTTCACATGCAATCAAAGTTAACTGTTTTTCAGTTAGTTTTTTCAGTCTCCAGCTGAATAAACCAATACATTACGTCTAGATATAGCTGAATGTTTAGACTGTGTTCAAACTGAAGCCCTTAAATGTAAGGCTCTCTTTACCCCTTAAATCCATACAAAAGGGTAAATGTCAAAGGCAAAACTTGTAGTAAATGTCTAACTCCACTCAGTCTCTCTGAGGATTGGGTATTTGGATTCATGTGAGGTTTAAAAAAAAAATGTCTCCTTAGGCTCCTGACTTAGTCTGAGTTTTATACAGGGCAAGACCTTCTTGTTTAATAAACTGTTTTCATTACATCATCTATAAAACACTTTTTTGCATGTTTTTCCTCTATGAAAATATCCTTTATATTGACCTCCATTTATATCATTATCATCAAGGGTTGCTTTGAGTTTCCAATATATTTAAAAAGGGAGATTAAGTAACAGTTTAAATACAGATGGTAGTAAATACAAAATGAAAATAGTCAAGGAATAGACCTTCTCAATTCTGCAAATAGGGCTTGTGCAATACCTAAGTATATTATAAAATATAAGTATATTATAGATATAAGTATATTATAAAATAATTAATCAATCAATACATAAATATATAAAATATAATAAACTTCGTGCTATAATAGTTTCCTAGGTGACCAGACAACCTCAGTTAGTCAGAAAAAAATTTTTGAAACTTGTTCTTCTTTTGGCCCTTCAGGAATACCAGGAAGAGCAGACTCCAGTTGAGTTATTTGTAGTCTGACTCCTGCAGTGGAACTGAACAAATTATATGGGAAAAAAGTCTTCAGTTGATAAGAACTGCAGGACATTGCTAACTCCCGAAGCAACAAAAAAAAATGAGGCTTTTCCCCACATGAGACTACAGTATTTATTTTTAAAGTGATCGCATTTTTTACTAAAATTACATCCTCACATTTAAAAATAGGTTGCAAATATTGAAATTCCCTTGATTCCAAGAAGGCATTCAACCACTAAAATCCCTGTTCATCCCTTTACAGTAACCAGGTTAGTTGTGGGCCAATTTTTAATTAGATGCTTTTCAAAATAACAGAGCCAATGGAAAGCAATGAATGTTTTATCTCCCTTTCAGTTACATTGGAAGCAGGAAGATTTTCACCAGAGCCTTAAATTAAAGACTAGAGGCAAAAATTTCCTATACTGCTCTATACCAATAGATAACAGTCAACACGTGGGCATTCTTTTTGCAGATGTAAGAACAAAAGGCAATTATGTTATATCACAATGCTAAATTGCATGTGAAATTGGTTTTTAAATTAAAATAAATATACAAACAGTATGTAAGTTCATAGCCTATACTGGCAATATCAAAAAAACAAATGTGATAATAGATCTTATCTACAGAAGATGAAATATTTCCTTCTACCCACATTTGAAACATTATTCTCTGCTATTGACTTGACTGGGAGCAAAGAGCAAGTAACAATTTCTTTTGTGTTTAGAATTACTTTTTATTTGCCCTGAACTGACATATGGCTTAATCTTGGTTTTCCCACAATCTGCATACAATAAAATACAATTAAAATTAACTTTCGTCCATGAAAAATGAGATATACAGATTAATTTAATTTCATGTAAGTTTATTGGAAAACTGGCTACAGAATTGATTCTTTCTGTGAAAGGGGCAAATCCAATTTTTATTTTTTTTTATTTTCAGAAAAATTAAATTCTACAATTACATTTTGGAAAAATAAGTGAACATTTTTTTACCTTAGCTAAAGAGGAATCCCTCCCTTAAACTTATGTTGTGACCACCAGCTCTGTAAGATGGCCTGAAAGATATTTCTGAGTCTCTCCCTGAAGGCTTTCATTCTAAAGACACTTGCATTTCCTAAATGAAAGGCATTCCACCAGAAGTGCTCAGAACAATTTAGAACAGTGTTGAAGGCTGTTGAAGACGGAGAGTCTTCTTCTGATTTATGCAAATGATAAAACCAGTGGAACACGGGGAATGAAATCTAACATAGCTAACAGATTCCACCATGATTCAATATAGAACAGAGAGAATCACCTCCGTGTTGTAGCATTCATTTATCTTCCACGTGCTTCTGGCACTGTGACTAATAGTACCCATTCTGGCTAACAATGGTGGCAGAAGGTGGAGAGAAGAGGGGAAAATTTGCACAAATTCTGGATTATTCAGTATTACTCTAAATGCAAATGATTCCATGCAGCAGTCATAGCACAGCAACAAAATTTTCTTTCTACAATATTCTTTAATTCTGGTAGCTAATAAGTGTTTGATTTCGAAAACACTGAAATTTTGCAGTTTGTGTCACGTAGGAGGTTCTAAGGAAATATAATGATTCTTTTGGCCTGTAGAGGTATGGATCCATAAAAAAAAATTAGATGAAAACCAGTGACTGACAGTACAAGATTCTATGTCCCATTAATGATCTTCTAAATGAACTGTTCCAGGCAATCAATTTTTTTTCCTCTGTTTTTCTCTGGTAATAAGAATACCAGAAAAATAAACATTTGAAAGTTTAAAGATTCAGCAGAGTCAATATAAACAACTAAGTGCTAAGATGGTTATCTAAATATTTTATGAATTTCCAAACCCTCAGAGATACATTTTCTTCTTAATATCTCAATTTTTTAGTATACTTTATGAAATTATTATACTATATTGAGTTTTTTTCTGTCACATGATTTTCAATCATGAATAATCACAATTTGTCAAACAGATAAGCATTTTGATAGAGTAATGAGAGCTGGCAGATGAAGAACTGTGTGTTCCTAAATACAGCCTCAATTCTGCAAACCTTTAAGCGTGCACTTAGCACAAGAGTATACTTGAGTCCCAGTGACGACAGCAAGACTTCAGCACGTGTATTTATGGAATAAGTTGAATGGCAATATATTTGCTGACCTCCTCCATAGTAGTCTTGTGCTTATATATCTGTAAAAAGATGACAGCTGGCTAGCAGGGTACAATATGAGAGTAGTCAAGAAATATTGATGTGAAACTGGGGAAGGAAAAAAAATCAGGCTTTCACTATCCGAACAATGTTCTTCCGAGTCTTCCTGACACAAGGGAGCATACAGACAACTCTCTGCTGTCTGAGCAGTGATGTCCCAGAATAACTGAAGTAAGTAATTATTTAAGGTGAAGAAAGGACTGTGTTTTGATGTAAGTCAAAGAATCATCCCAGAGCTTTTGTGCCATGAATATTCATAGGAAACAAGTTAAGGCAGCTTTCCTGGATATCCTTAACTGAGCACTGGGAAAACTCAAAACAAGCAAAATGGTTATGTTTGTTCCATCCATAGGCTATACTTGTTTGATAGTGAAGCCTGGTGAAAATTCAATAAAAGCTCTCAGCAAAATATTGTTTTCATAGTTCACTGTACAACATTCATTTTCACCTACATCTCTAATTTTTTAAAAGAATTAATAAATGACAAAAGTTGTAAAAGGGAGCTTTGAAAACTCTGAAAACGTAGAACTCAAGTTTTATTTATGCTCTAGGGAGGTGCAATAAAAATTGCAATATTTCCACATGAATAAGAAGCATGACAAGTCCTATAGAAGAGTGACACAAAATTCACATGACACATCAAATGGACTGAAATCTGAAAAACTGACAGGCTTCCAAATCTAGCTGCAAAATATGAAATCAGAATGAGAAAACATGTTCCAGCAAAATCCTTTGGGAATTGATATCTGACCTGAAACTGCCTGACAGTTTCATCAGTTATCAAGAAGGAGGAATATTATGGAGTTTTTGGAGGAATGATGAGTAGTATAAAGGATTACATACTGATAAAATGCAGACTGGACCACTTGATAAAGTTGGGCTTAAATGCACAGTATATACATACAGCCAAATGCAACTACAGGAGCAAATGTATTAAATGTGACGCATGTAAGGAAGTCAACCTGGCACTGGAAAGGAGTTGGAAAATTTTGTATTGGTTTATCCATTGGATACAGATGTGCAACATAACACAGAAGTTATAGATCTATAAATAGATCTATATACAGATCTATAGCCCTGGGAGCAGAGAAGTATCAAGAAATAATATCAAGAACTAGTATCAAGAAAGGTATTGCCTTTGTTATCGGCACCCTAGTACCAGCCGGGTACTGCCTTAACTTGTTTAGTTCATGATTGTACAGAAAACAGAAAAGCATTCAGAAAAGAACAATTAACACACTGAAGTACTGCAAACATGCATTTTGTTGAAAGGCTCAAGACTTCAGCCTTACCAGAAAAAGAGTTGTATCACAGTTTGAATGCTTGCATGAGGAACAGATAATAGAAGAAGCTTCTTTGAGAGAGATTTGTAGGGAACTCCCTGTCACAAGGAAAGTTTACATGAAAAAAGAAAAAACGTTCTAAAGAGTATAATTATTACAGGACCTAGAGTTGTTGCATTGTTGATAATTACAACCAGGTTTGGTCTTTTTATTCCCTCCTCAGACTTAATTTCAGTTTAACATAGTGCTCTTCTTGGAAATTTCTAAATATTTTAATTTTTTTAAGTTGAAGGAGACACTTAAAGACTGTGTTATAAACTTTTAATAACACTAATTAATCTGGTATGAAGATTTTTTTAACTGAATCCAGTTAGATATAGATAACACAGATTTTGGAACTTTTTGCTACAGGTAAACAAAATCTGTGTACATATAAAAGTTCTAAAAAGGAGAAAGAAAACACGGTGACTTCTCAAGAAGTTTCAAAATTGTTCTCTAACACAAGAAATTTGTTTCTCTTAATGTCAATTGTCCAACAAATACGCTATTACATATAGACTGGAAATTAGATTTTTAATTTGAGATTAATAATTCTGCAAATACATCATTCTTCATTTTTATTTGGACAGTGAAAAAAGACTGTGAAATGAAATTTATGGGCAATCAGTCAGTCACTGAAATTTTACTTGTTTCATACAGAATTACCAGACTCTGGTTCAAATAAACTCAACAGCTCACAGGTATTCAAAGGATTTTTTAAATCCTTATTTTCCCTTCCTCTCCTCCCCTCCTTTTGAAAAGGCAGACATTGTTCAGGTTACTATTTCTGTTAAAGGGATTCTCTGGTAGAGGAAAAATTCTAGTATATATAAGAAAACTACATTTTTGGTATATTAATTTCTGGATAAGAAAGAGAGTATGTAGGGTTAAATAATTCAAAAATAGCTTCCAAATTTACCATATCTTTTTTTTCCCCCCCCCAACACATTCTGTAATAATCATATAATCTAAAAAAGAAACAGGATACTTTGTGGTTAAATCTATCTTTTTATTGTAGTGGGGAACAAAGTAAACTAAACTAAAGCTTTTAATATTAAAATACTGTTTATAGAGTAGGAATTTTAATCTGCAGTTGAGAATATCCTGTTGAAAAAATAACATTTAGAGGTACATTTCATCAGTCTTTAGGTTTTGCATATTGAATAGAGTCTTGAAGATGACTTGAAAATAAGAGATATGTAAAAAATAGCTGCATTTGTGCAGAAGCAAAGGGAAATATATCATTATTCTTTTCTTTTTATGAATCTGTTTCCTACTTCTTTAAACATCATTTGCATTTACATTTTGCAACAAGGAAAAAAGGCCCCACTTCAGCGTGTGGGAGCTCAGGAGGGGTCTTTTCTTTCAGTCTTTATAATTGAGATGTGAAGACTCAGTAGCCAATCAGTCCTCCCGGTCCCCTGAGGCTGCAGAGAGAGAGCTGAGGGGAGTGCTGCTCTGTGTGTGCATGGGTACATTTCCGCTCACAAAAGAGCTGCCATTCCTGAGTGATTTGTGGCACAAGCATCTAAAGAGAAACTGTGATTACCCAGAAGGTGACAGTGCTGTAGTCACACTGCAGTGTGTCCCCTCTGACTTGAGAGTACGATAAGGTGTGCTGGCTGTCGATGACAACGTGCTTCATGGAACTCCAACTCTGATATCAGCGAGTCAGAAAAGTCACCTCTGGAACAGAAATCCTGATAGAGTATTTAAAGTACTGGCCTTAAGGAAGCACTGGGGAGTCAGAGGGCCTTTACATTTTCCCAGGTGTTGATGCAGAATATTGGGTGTTTTCTCTTCCTTTATGTTAAAAGAATTGGGTAGAGTAGGTTAAAAATTAATTGTTTGAATGCAGAGAAATTGCTGATATTTTTTTATAATTACTATTTCAAATAGGCAGTGATAATTACTATTTCAAATAGGCAGTGATTATCTATGATCTTTTTTTTATGCACTTCACTTTGTTTGTAAAAAGAATCTCCCCACAGGTGTTTTAAGTATGAAGCAATCATACTCAATCTGAATACTATATGTGTGACTTGAGCAATGTTTTATTTTCTTTTAAAAGTGTTGACATTGATTTTTTAATATATGTAATTGAAACCACTCATTATTACACACCTTTTATAAGCCTCTGCTCATAAACTGCAGAGGCAGCATTCCAAAAATCTCATTATGCAGCTACTACAATGCCCCAACTGATCTAAAAGTCAAGTGCATTTGCAAAACAGACAGAATATATCTTGTTTTTCAGGTTTTCAGAAGTTTAAGAACAAACCCCTCTCCTGAAAAAGCAAGAGGTAACTGCAATCTAAAGTTTTAACCTTTGAGAACCTTTCACGTATTACTGAGCTATCAGCTGAAAGTGACATTTCAACAAATTCAAGTAGATAGTTGTGAAATATTAAATACCACCAAGTATGAAACATTTTGTTCTCCATGTTTTGGTAGGGTAAAGTGCAGGCAGTAAGTTTGCATGTCCTGCATAATATACTATCCAGCATAGCAAAAACTGGAGAAATATTAATAGGGAAGGGCAAGATACCCCTGCATCACTCTACTCCTAGATTACTTCAGAAATATTGTTTCCTTTTCCTGTACAAGAAGGTTTCACCCAGTGAAACACATCTTCTGGCTTAAGCCAGTAGAAAATATTTACTAACTGTCCAGATGCAGTGAGAATTAGTATTTCCCAGAACACCCAAAAACTAACCAGGTAACATAAAACTAATAAGTATGCCATTCACATGAAGAGACTTCATGAGAGACAAAGGATTAACTTTACTCTGCTTTTGCTAGGTAAATAAGGCATGATCTCAAAGCTAGTCTAACATTTTTAGTTAAGTAGGGACACAACTGAAGATGATTCATCCCACTTGTCTTTAGCACCTATAGCAATGGGAGGGGAGCTGAGACGAAGCCATAAATCTGCTGTCTAACAATACTTAGGTCAGACAAATCCCAACATGATAGTATGATTAAATTGGTGTTTCATTTCTGTTTCAGCAAAGCAACAAAGTCTCAGACATGCTGGCACGCACATAGATAAGCTGAAAATCACCCATGATTTCAAGTCAACCATTCTTATACACCACATAATTTTATCCATGTTCTTCATGCAGCACAAGCTGCTATATTTCAGTTACCTACACACAGAAATTAGGTTTCATTATTCTTCTGCAAATATTTTGCAGAAGAACATCAGCAGAAAAATATGTATATAAGCAGGGTGAATTATTGTTATTGCATGTCACTTATATGTTAGTGGGTTTGTTGAGAAATTCTTAGGAAAGAAAACTGCTGAGAAGAAAGGTACATTGGGAGGAATAGCAACTTAACATTTTTCAGAAAATGTGTACGTCCCAGCTATGTATGCCACTAGTGTTAAGATCCTCCATGTTCCTCAATCTTTGATCTGTTAAACCAGAACTGTAAATAGCAAAGCTGTCTAGTGTCCTAATATTGTTGGCATCACTGAATGTTTACAGTGCCACAGGGACCTTTTATATTGTCATCACACTGATACATGTCCTGTAAACACTGTTCAGATCTTACAAGTATGCTTCCAGTATTTCTGCCCCAGTTTTAGGAGCTTTGTGAATCAAATAAGCCGCATTTACAAGTACAAGCATAAATCCTATGTTATCTTATTCATGTTTTATACCCTCTGGAGAACTGTACAGATACTGAAATAGAAAGCTAGTCATTTACTATTTGCTGTCATAGCTTTAGTCTTCATAACCATAAATACTGACACAAGGGAGGTGGCATGAATATATAGCAGCATGTTCTTGGATAGTACTAAACTAATCATGAAACCACAACTTGCAGTTGCGTTTCTCATCAACTTGTTTAAGTAATCTAAGCGTTCACCTCCACTGAAAGAGGGAAGCCCTAGTCACTATCGCTCCCAGATGCATGTTTTCACTGTAAACCTTGTGCTCCCAGCTATTTTCCTACATCAGCCATGAACTAATGCAAATACTTTCTGGCAGAAAATGAACCATAATGAAGATAATTACAAATGATTTGCTTCTTTGAGCTGGTGATCTGGAACATGCTATGCATACCAGGGCTCACATGAAACTGGAGCCATGCTACCAGAAGCAGCAGCAGAGGTAGGCAGAGCAAAATGAAGGAAACACATGTTGCTTTTTGGCAGGAGAAGGTTATTTGGTAAATTGAGCTACTCAGAATCCACAGTTCGAACATAAGAACTGCTATATTTATGTGAATGAGTTAGGTTTATTCATGGCTCCCTAGTAAATTAATTGTAGAATATAATATCTCTCTTTTTTTTCCCCAGATTCATCCATTCTGTCCCCAAGATGTCAGCTAGAAAAATTCTACATTTAGGAATTCAAACAGGGAGATATCTACTGGTATTTAGTCTTGGATGAAGGAAAACAGAAAGTCATCTTGAGCAAAGCATACATTGAAATAAGAATGTAGTGCAAACGAAACCATAGAAGCCACTCGTGTAAGATGTCATTCCTAAAGAGTGTCTCCAGAATCTAGCTTTACAGCAATTTCTATTCTTCACAAGTTTGTTGTTGTTTCTTTTCCTTTCCTTCTTCTTCTTTCTTCCAGGTCCAGATTTTCTATCTCCCTCTTTCCTGCCACATGATAAAGGTAAATCCAGAAAATTCTAAACTGCAAGAGATAAAGTGTTTGAGTGTGGAATATAGCTCCCTTAAAACCTCCTGCTTGATCATGCATTGTGATGTTTGCTGATGCTGAATCAGTAGAATATTTACTGATTAATAGATGGGCTGTTAGCACATTTCTTAATGCTCTTGATATTCTGGCACTAGGGAAGGATAAGAGATGGATTTCACCTAACCATAACTACCTAAAATTTTAGTCTAGGGTGGTAGTAGTCTATGCCACTTCTGTAGTTAATAGAAAGAGGTGTATATCTTCAGAGACTAAAGCATCTCATTTCTGTTGAATGGGCATTTTGAAATGGAAAAAAATTCTCTTAGGACTTACCTATCCCTTCTTAGCGCTATAGGCAAAGCTTGAATTATTGGGTTGTTTCAGAAAATAACCAAGACTCCAGAGAGGTAAGGATCTGCTTGCAGGCACTAATCTTTCAGTAACAAATCTAGGAAATATGATAAGAAATAAAATGTTTTTAATTCACTAACATGACACAGGTAGCATGAATGTACAACTCTCAAAAAGATTATGTAATTCATATTAAGATTCATAGTTACTTTCTTTATCTATATATTTCCTCTTGTAAAAAAACGCAACAACAACAACCAACCAACCAAACAAACAAAACCAACCAAACAACCCAACCCCTCCAAAAACCAAGACGAAGCATGACCTTAACATAATTTCATATCACATAAATTTCAGATACTAACTTACCTTCAACAAAAAGTAACCCAGAATCACAGCAGGAAATTCTAATGCATATTCAATTGTCATGTCCTATAAAATTTATATCTCCTTATTACTGGGAAATATTATAAATAAATTGTGGTTTAAGTATGTTTTCTGATCACACTGCCATCTGGGTTTGACAGCACTCTGCTTTTGATTTAAAGTCCTAATTAAACTTCTTGACATTTTTGTAATGTTTTTTCCATAGTAAAGTCAAAAAGAAATTGTTTATCTATAAATTCTCTACAGAAATAAAAATACACTGTCCACATAAGATGAAAAAATAACAAACCTTTTGTACAAAATTATTATAAAATTTTACATGTTTTCAAGAGCTAAGATGTGTCATCTTGGAATTTCCCTAACAGAGTTTATAAAACATTTCCTGTGTTAATGTTAGTGTCATTACCTCTATAATATGGATTAAGGTACTATATAGACTTCTGTGGCTTTACATATTTACATCTTTACTCTTCTTCTCAGAAAAGTGTGACAATAGAGGCTATTGAAGCTTGCTGAAATTTGATGAGGCTTTCTGGATGGATGATATCACAACATCACAACAACTGCTTTGCATTTTACTCATTAGGTATTGCAAAAAAGAGAATAGTGATTACAGCCTTTAGAACTGCAGCATTCTGGTAGAAATTGTCAAAGAGAGGTATTTAAAATCTTTATTTTGAAGTACTGGCTTTTATACACTGGAGGAAAATAACCCTGTTATTTCTTCTAGCTTACTTACTCGTCTTTCCTCTTTACTCACTGGTATCCAGTGAGCCACTCTTTGCAGCCATTTCTTTTGCTGTGCTGAACGCTGATTTGGCAATTTCATATGTATGGTTAGATATTCAGAAGTCAACCAAAATCAATCATCCAGTTCTTAACTCTAAAGCGTTAACTTCTATCTTGTTTCTAGTGAAACACTGGCGAGTGCAAAATCACTTTGTGGAGGCAACCACATCATTTTGATAGGCAAATTTAAATAAATATGGCTTCAGGCAGTCACAGAAGAAGTTGCAGCTTGAAGGTGAAAGCAATCAGACTGTCAGTACTTGAAGTGATGATCATCTCATTGTGTATCCCAAAGATAATCATAATCATCTAAGCACTATTAAAAATAAAATAAAATAGAATGGAAGAGATCTTATACTTCAACAGTTTCCTGTATAAAGGAAACATCCTGTATTCAGTATACATCTTGTATACATGAAACATTCCTGTATCCAGTCAACAGTTTCCTGTATAACTCTCCTGAAATGGCAAAATCATAGAACTCATCACTGCAAATTTTTTCAAATGTCCATCTAGTCCAGAGGTTTTATATCTTAATTTTTTCTTAGATTTTATATTTTAAAAAATAATTTGGGGGCATTTTCTGGGAAAGAAGATACATTTTGATTTTTGTTGAATCATTCTGTTTTTAAAATATTTTACAGGTTTTTTTCATGAAGCTTTTCTTCACTTGAAAGCATAATAAAATATTATTTCTGTACAAAACAAGAACAAAAGTTATCATCCATCTTCTTAAAAAAAAAAAAAAAAAAAAGGGAAATTGAAAAAATCCAGATGCTATTAGGTCAAATAGGCATTCCTAAGAAATTATGAAATCCCTAATGAGGTATCAGATCAATATAGCACAATATCACATTCCTTTCAAGTTACTGAATGTCATATCAGATTAATGAGTTTGTCCCACTAAACATGTGGGACAAACAAACTCTTAATATATCATGAAATTAATTTGCAAAATTTAAACACAAAATTACTTCTTCAATGAGGCTGTCAAATTTTATTATCAATTTTGGTTTTAACAATGTGAGATAAAATTTGGCAATTCAATAGCACATATTGAAATGTGCCTTTTCTCTTTCAGAAACATATTACAATGTGACTAGTGAAACTGTCATTAGGATGATAAAATTATCATACTAGTGACACAGGAATATATTAAAAGTGATCACCAATTTACACACACCCACCTCCACCCCCAAAGTCTAGAGGCTAAAATAAACCTCCATCATTCAGTTAGGGTTGGTTTGGTGGAGGTTTTTTGTCACTCGCTTTCCCCACAGAATACTGATTATTATTTTGAGGAAGAACTTGCTTTTTTATTAAAAGCTTACTCACCCCTAGACCATTATTGTATACATACACCTCTTACTGTCATCAGGTTTCCTAGGGTGGTATGAATTCCTGTGAGGCCCCTACAGGAGAAATGTTCAAAGAAATACCAACAAGATGTCAGTGCAACAACATCAGTGTGATTTCTCCCATTTCATTTCTGGTAAGGTTAAAACATTCTTCCTCTCTGATGGATCATGAACTCTCTTCTGTTATTCCCAATTGCATCATCTCTGGTCTGAGCAACACCAATGCAGTACAGTGCCATGAATCACCGGATCATGGAATGGTTTGGGTTGGAAGGGAGCTTGAAGATCACTTGATTCCAATGCCCCTGCCAAGGCCAGGGACACCTTTCACTAAGCCAGGTTGCTCAGAGCCCCATTCAGACTAGCCTTGAACACTTCTGGGGATGGGACATCTGCAACCCTTTTGGGCAACCTGTTCCAGCGCTTCACCACCTCAGCACTTGCAGAATACTGCCGTGTGCCACCTAGGAAATAGTGGTTTCACGTAGAATCTGTTACCTGTTCAATATATTCATGAAATGTCATACTCAATTCAAGGTCTCTATCATCACCATCTTCAAGGTCAGGACCAAAGTTGTGTAAGGTAGCAAAACAAAATGTTCCAGTGTTGTTGGCATCTTCAGCTTTATGAAATAATAGGGTTTGTTTCTTTTCTTTAAAAAAGAATAGTTATGATGATATTAGGAAATAAACATTTTTCTGGAGTTTTTAAAGATATTTTGGATGAATTTTTCATAGCAAAAACAGACCAAAGATCAGGGGAAAAAAAAAATTCTAGTCATCAAAGAAGGTTTTTAAGATTATTTTTATTTTGATATAGAAGAAGCCCAAAATTATTTGATTTCTTTTCCATATGTCCCACATTTCAGTTTCTCATAATAACAGGAAACATAAAATTGTAAATAGAATACTGTAGAGATTATTCCTATTTCTATTTAAAATTATCTATAGTTCATACAAACTGAATTAATAATGGCAGAAGGGTTTAATATGTATTTGCCTCAGGTGTTGAAATAGAAGGAGGTGGCTGATAGCTGTTAACACTTTCTGAAGGTTTCATGAGTGATGAGGATGATAGTATGAGAGCTGTCTGGGTGGAATGTGAAGAGTAAGCATATTGCTATGCAAATATCTGCACAGAATACAAAGATGGAAGACAGTATGGGTGAAAACATCCTGTTACAATAGAATTTGCATTCTCATAGGTAGCTCAGTGTCTTTTTCTTTCCAGCCAGCACATCAGAAATGTACTTCTACAGGACAGGCAAGTGGTCTATTTGCAATGTATAAATATTTTTTAATGGAGTTCTATATTTCCTAATTTTCAGACAGTGTCATATGCTATAGATTAAAATATCAACAGGCAGATTCAGATCAGGTTGAAATCATCAAGTTTAAATAGCACCTATCAACAACTTGCTGTCAAGAAATTAGGAAGATACTTGATGTGGGTGGCCCTGCAGAGATCAGTCTTACATCCTGTGTTTTTAATCATTTCTTTAACAACTTAGATGACTTATCAACCTTGACACCCAACAGTAAGTTCTACAAACCTTTGGAGGACAAGCTGTGAATTCAAATTCATCCTGATAAATCAATGAAATAGTCAGAAGTCTTTAAGATTAAATTAAATACGGTAAAGTAGAAAAACTACACACATAAAGAAAAATAAATCAAAACATACAGTGACAATAGCAATGTTTGGGAAAAATGCAAATCTGAGATATGAAGGCCTGAAGTATATCCAAATAAGCAACTACTGTTGCACAAATGGTATTTTCTGACATGCTAAGAAGTGTGTTGCAAGCAGAAAATGAGGCAAAATATAGTTATTTCTCTCCAAATAGTGCTGCTATAGAACTACTTCCAGGTTCATATGCTGTTAGAAAGCTGGAGAAAACTAAAGTCAGGCAGAGGAAAGTAAAGTTTCAATAGAGCATGTGTGATCACTGAAGTCAGAATGGAAAATCTGGATGACTGGGTTTAATTTATTTTAAAAATAGAAGATTGTGTGCCTGGAGAGAAAGGACAAATAGATTTCTGCATATTTCAGCTCCAGGCTCCAGAGAGTGTCTGATCTTGCTGGTTGCTGGCACATGTGCTGTAAGCAAAGGTAATTCTGAAGCTAAAGCTCAAGTTGCTTGGGTCTGCTTCCCTGTCATTCTGGGAAATCTGCTACAGTGTCTTACAAGTGTTATTGTGATTTTTTTTTTTTTTAATATATATCTATGGTAATTTACCTTCCTAGACCATACAGACTCTCCTTACTTTGTTGTATGACTATGGGAACTTCCTTGAGGAACTTGCCTCCAAGATCTTGCAGTCATACTTGACCAATTTAAGAGCTTTCAGTTCTTTGTTGCGTGCCCTAGGGCCAGAAGCAAAGCTCACTTATCTCCTTTATTACCCCTCTGTTTTAACAGAGAAGCATCCCTATACCCAGGAGCTGGCTAAGCTTATGGTGAATCAGAGACCTTAAGAGTGATGTCATGATATTGCATTTTTCGATTTGTATAGGATCTGACGCCGTTTTTTCCCAGCTAAATGTCAGTAAGTAGGGCTTTCCCTGAGGGGAGAGTGGGGATTGGAAGCTAATATGGGAGCAGGAGAATGAATGACAGGTGAATGTAAAAATTTAGTTTTCCCTCAGGCTTATATGCTAGGTAAATTTACTTGAATGGGTTTTCGAAAACCCAGTTTACTTCTCATATCCCTGTTCTTGAGTCTTTACAAGCTAATTTTCACTCTGAACTCCTCTTTTTCTCTGCCAAGTATATTTATAAAACAACATCTTGTCTCAGCAGTACTCACATACCACTTCACAAGTTGTCAAAAGCTTAGTCAAGCACTAAGAAAACCCAAATTCACATAATTAAGTTAAACTCAGAACAAATGTTGTCAGCCTTTGTTTAGACTGAAGTTTACTACCTCTTTCAGATAGCAAGGGCCTCAAAGCTCAGTCTTTTCTCATTACACTAGCTGATCTAAAAATAAATTGTTCATATTTTTCCTTGTAAAACTTGATTCAACAAAGAAAACAAAGCCAATATACATCTTGAAAAAAGCCAAAACGACAAAAAGCTGAAAGTTGTCAGCAATGCCTTTTTGATATTTAAAACCTGCAAAAATAAAATCTGCATGAAAGGTTAGAAGGCTGCTCCCCTGTTCATTTCTCCATCACCCATTGTCTGTTTGAATGCAGAAGATTAAATCAAAATGTGTCAGACCCTGCTCAAGGCAGAAAACAAAACCAAAATGAAACATCCAACCCTTCTTCTAAACTTTTTCCTGAAAACCCTTCAGTTTTGATAGAACTGGCCCATGTTCAAATACTATTCACTACAATGAAATGATGGGAGTCAAATTTCTAGTTTATGACATCGAAGGAGTCTGTTTCATGTGAACACAGAACATCAGCTTTGCTACTTGTGTTTCTTTGGTGGCTGTAGTCTAAAGGCACCAGAAAACAAGGAAGACTTTACACTTTTTTGAGAGAAGTATGAACAAATTCCTGTGCAAAGGAGCTGCCTCGACATCTGAAACAAATTGGTATTGCTTAGATCATTGCTAAAAGCTAATTTTCTTTCAAATGTGAAGAATTTCTTGCTCTCTGTTTTTGTTGTTGTTGTTGTTGTGTTTTGTTTTGTGTTTTTTTTTTTTTTTATTATTTTATTTTATTTTTACTAGCCTTGTTTTTCACAGTCTTGCTTATCCACAGTGGAAATTATAGGGTAAATGATTACCCTGAAAAATAACCTCTTTGGTTTTGGATTGTTTTTTCAGCCAGGTCTAATTCACCCAGTAAGTGCAGAAACATTTGTGCTGTACACTGAAAAAGAAGGCAAGACATAGAGAGGTCCTGGGGAGCACCAGCTGCTAAGGGACTGCTGTGGAAGAGTGCTTGAACTAGCTGACTATCTATTTGATGTTTGAAACTAAAGGAACTCTTCTAGGTTTGTTTTTTTTTTTTCCTGCTGATGTTTTCTCAGTCTTTCAAGAAGCCTTTTCTTTCTTTTCTTTTTTCTTTTAGAAATTAAAGATGAATGTGAATGAAAATATGAGAGCGTTGCATAAAAATGGTTTTATTATTGATTGATAATTAAAACTAGATTTGTGACTCTAATTCTTCTCAATTATACTCTTACTGAAAAGACTATATCTTTCTTTAATTTAGCAATTTTTTCTTTTGTAAGCAGAAGATAAGAAAGTACCTTGACCATTTCAGTTTCACAACACATTATCAGTAGGTTCACTGTATTATCTGAATATTGTATCAAAAGCTATGTTCAAACACTTCAAGAAATGTTTGGAAATTAACTTGTGCAAGCTGTGGTCACCTGAACCCTCTGGTGTGCCTTACGAGGACCTGAACAGCTCTCAGAAAATCTGTTCTGAATTCACCAGCACCTTTTGCCATCAGGGACAGGAAAATGTAATTTTACAGTTACAGCAAACTGTATATGATGATACTTCTCACGTTTTAAACAGACTCTTAGCAGCAAACACTATGTCTTCTAGCATTTCTGTTTCATCATGACAGCACTAGTCACCCAGATAGACCATATTATTCAGCTGACCACAGAAGTGTCCCATTACTTTGTAGATATTTAATTGGCATAGCAGTGGTTATAATGAATTTATCTAATCCTTTGTTTTCGTTATTTTCCCACTGAATTTTGATATTAATTTAAATATGTTTAAGTTGTAGTATTGCCATTTTTTTTTCATAAATTGTTCCTCTGACCCATCTCACCACTTTACAGTGGGATCTGTACCCTTGGTTCTGCTGCAGTCCCATTTTATATCCTGGCCATTAAAAACAAACAAACAAATCAACAAAACAAAATCAAAAACACAAACATAAACCCCTGCAACTTCAAGAAATAGAAATAAATACAAGAGAAAAAAAATTACAGTCTCCTAAATGTTTACTTGTTTGTTTTTTGTTTATTTAATCTATGTGCTTTTATTAGTTTTTAATAAACAGCAATTTTCTGGTTAAATGTAATAAGACTATATTTTTTTCCATTTGTCATCACTTATTACCACAACACCAGTTGCTACAGCACTAGCATTTTTGAACACAGTTGAAGCCTCAACTTGGAATGGGACGCTTCCCATTGCAGCATGAATATACACTAGGGCAAATAGTCATTTCATTCAACTGTAGAATGGCTGAATTATCAAATCATTGGTGACATATCAACTTCCCTTCTGTCTTGGCAATTGAACTAGAGAGGGTGCATTTAATTAAAAAAAAAAAATAGAAACTCCACAACTGAATGTAAAAGTACAGGTAGTTTTAATGTTTCCTCATGATCTATGGAATTATTCGTAGCAGATACTAAAAGAAATACCTGTAAACTATTCTTAAGAAAAATACATACCTCCTATAATGTTGCTTTACTGGCACTCTGGGTATAATATTTAATTGAAAAGCTCCTGGGAATGCTAAGAAATTTCATTTTATTAGTATGGGGCATATAAGACTTTCACTATAAGGAATTGCTTGATTCTCCAGAGGTGAACAAGAATCAAGGTAATAACCTTCTTTAAACCAGAGGTATTAATAAGTTATTAAATTTTATGTTATGATATATTAAGACCAGCATTATTTACATATTTAGATGATGGATCATGAAATCTTTGCTGCTCACATTCTGCCACGTTATAAATCCACCAGAAACCTATACAGAAGAAAATGAAACATATAGGTATGAAGTTTAAGGGAAACAGACAGCCATTTATTTCTTTAACTATGGCTTGGGATGATGGAGTTGCTTCCATATTCAGACATTTGTTATATTGCCTTAATTAATATATCACCTCGAATCTCAGAAAAATTAAGCAGAAGCTTTTATCATTATTCAGAGGGGATTTATACTCTTATTTATCTAAAAGTTAATAATCTGCTTTGACTGTAAAATATTCAGACCAAGGCTGTCTCCTTGTTTTGTCCAGTTCCTATATTTTGGTGAAAATTAATTTTTATTTTTGCTTCTTCTGCCAGTGATCTCCACAATAGTTCATTATCCAGGCTGACAGCTATGAATTAGCCTAATCAAAACACAGTCCCTCATCTGAACCCCTGAGTTCACAACTTGCCAGAAACTGAACTTGGCAATCACATCTGTGCTGGAGCGGGCTGACCAAGCTGGATTCAATGAATATGTGTGTCTTTGGTGCTCTTTTGAGAAGAATTCCTACAGAAATTACTGGCTATTTCTCTTACACTCTGGAGCAATAGGGTATTAATGAATGCTGCCTGTGGCCCACAAGACCAAGTAGTCCTCCAGACATCCATCCCAAGCCACGATCAGGATAATGTGCCCCAATTTGTGAGAAAGGTGGCAATTTGAGACCCCAAAGTGTTACCAATAGAACTACTTCACTGGAAGTGACCACAGAAGTTGACGTTCCTCAAGTCTATGTACCACTGGAAATAGTGTAGCTACACATTTTTTATATACAATATGTAAAACACATATTGTATATAAAATTTTTATATACAAAATTACAATTTTGTATACAAATGACAAAATTTTCAGTAATATTGGTTAGAGAAACTGGTGTGCTCCATCATATCTGATTAACCTAGAATATTCTGAAAAGATATTTCCTATGAAGAATTTCACCCATGAAAAACTGTGGCTAACACTAGGTTGCATTGTAAGTCTCAATAAATGTAGATCTCATTTTGATTTTATTTACAGCACATTAAATCATAACCAGCTTGTCTAAAACAAGCCAAGACTGTGACCCATGTTAAACTTAGTAAGCAACACCTTAAGTACAAGCCATCAAATTCTTACAAAGTTTGTTTGTTATACAGAATGTGTATCACAACTTAGCCTTTTTATTCTATGCCTTAGAAGAATGACAGGCTGTTTCACTTCAATCTGCATAAAGCCATAATTGAAAACAGTTTTTATATCTCCTTTTCTATGTATTCCTTTGTTATTTCTGTTTCACATTTTGGTTAAAGTTTGCAGTACCTTCCATATATTGTGCCAGCACACATGATAAAATTATTGTTGACGTTTGACTTAAATTATATCCTATATTCCTGTATCCTTAAATACTAATGGAGTCCTGGCAAAACTGATATCCTTAAGTTTCACAGAGGTTTGTGTCTGTTTGTTTGTTTGTTTTGTAAAAAAAACCCCTCATGTATTCCTCATCAGACATTATTTTAATGTCAGAAAAAGTGCAGATACTGATTTGGATGTATTCCAAGGATTACAGTTTAGCAAAAACCTTCTTTGAAATGTATAAAACATAATTAAATGACACATCTACAATATTTCACAACAAGTGAAAATATCCAGACCCCAGTAGAAAGACGTCATAATTTTCTGACTGATTTTTAAATTACTTTGATTATTGTCAAATTATTGGAGTTAATTCCTTGTTTGAGAAGAGGCACTGGAAATGAAAACATGCTTTGAATATTTCTTGCATTTTAAGTTACTAAATAAACATATTTAATCCAAACAAAAAAAATCCAAATAACATATTTAGATTGTTTTCATTAAATAGGTGGATTCTCAGACTTCCTTAATTTCTCTCACTTTTTTTTTTTCTTTTACAATGATGTAAAGAACACTCTAATAAATAAAATATTCTCCTTTTTAAATCCTTCTTGCCTGGTGTGAGTTAAAGCATTCTATGACTTCATTGGCTACAACTGTTATATGTAGTACGTGACTGCCTAAATACAGTAATTAAGAGGGGTAGACTACTTTAAAATTGAAAGGAACAAGAACCTTTTTGCAACATATTCCCCAAAGCATTTATTAAAGGAGAAAACTATTTTATTTACACTGGTACAAATTGTGTGGGCGTCTTGTAAGGTTGTAGCTATTAGATTCTGTAGATCATAAAATCATCTTCTTCTCCTGATTATTATAAGACTCTTTTCTCAGGTTCATAAATTCCTGCAAGCTGCACCACATACTTTGTAAATACCTATGGCTTTTAATTATAATTTTTATTTCTGCAGTCCTTTAGAGGCTAACTCAGGGACCAAAGCTAACAAAGTGTCTATAAACAAAATCCTACTGAAAACATAGATATGGTCTTAAAAGTCTTAAAATCAAAGACATCAACCTCACAAAGATTTATGCACGCTTTTAGCTTTATATGTCATGAATAATGTTATGTGAACATAGCTACATCAGCTAGGAATGGAAGGAAAAATCTCACTCATGCCAGAAAAACTTACTGTAGACTCAACTCTCCTGACAGAACTCAGTTCATATCATGGGAGGACATGTCACACTTATACAGACAGAAAAACCCTTCTGACAGTTGCTGCTGAAGTTCTATTTGAACATGTTGGCAAGAAACTCTTAATTTCATTTCACATTTGATTTCAATTAATAAAAATGTAAACAATATAATAATATTTCATTGCAAAAGGAAAAGTTTCTTTTTTTAAAAGCTTGATTCTAATTCTGATTTTTTTCTTTGATCTAAGAATACCCCATATTCATTATATGAAAATTAATTCACTTAAAAATAGCATGAAATTTATGAGGTGTATCATTTTAACAATGAATAGCAATTTTCATAATTTTAAATGCAATTTTCGCATTCTGATCATCAGTATGACAGTAATCACTAAGCACTGCACTTTCACATATTTCTATGTAATATAAAAGTGATTTTTTTGTTGTTGTTGTAAATCTGTTAAGGTCAGGGTGCTTTTTTGCATATAGTCCATTTAAAATATAACAAGTGCCTATCACTACAACAACGTCAGGACAAAAATTCTGTGCTCAAATGTGGGTTAGAAATACTTTTGATCAATAAAAATTTACTGAAATTAAGACCAAAACCAAACGTCCATATTAACTACTTTATTCCTAATGTTACCAAACAGGGGGCATTTTTTTGCAGAGAAGACTTCACAACTTCATTGTATCCTAATCCTTCCAGTAACTAACACTTTTGTAAGTCAGCATCTTTATTTTCCTACTTAGATGGTTAGTGACTGATCTCTGAGAATTTTATTTTATTCCACTTTGCTCTGTATAGCTTCCTATTGTCTATAGTTATAGACCTAGAGCACCTCCCCATGAAATGCTAAAATATAAACAGGCAGAATTTTATGTGCTTTGAATTTACATTCATACATACACACACACACACAAAAACACATATGTACACATATATGCAGAGGCAGACACAAAAATTGCTCATACAAAGGTACTCATTCTGGAAGATGTGTTTTCCTGCATATCCTTGAGCAAGATTTCTTTGTTTTCCTTTGAAGAAAGAATATTATTTGCTTTGTAAATAATTATGTATCTGCATATTGATCTATCATTTCTCCCATTCCCTATATATTCTTAAATGTTTGCACAGCAAACCAAAAGCTGATTAAAAAGACATCTCAGTCTTTCCCTGCTACGGACCAGGTCAGTGTTTAGGCATTTGAGCTCTTTACAAATCCTCAGCAAGAATAAATCAAACAGCTTTTCTGAATAGCATTTCCACCCCTTTTTGGACCTTCCTGTTGCCACTATATGCTCTGAAGAACTATGTAATACTGACTGATATGAGTTGCACCATAATAGCCTCTTCCCTGCAGTTTTGGTTTTGAGAGTTTGGGTTTGGTTTAGGGTAGTTTTTTTTTTTTTTTTTTTTTTTTTTCCCCTGTTTTTTTCTTTGAGTAATTTTTCATGATAGCTTTGGTTTTAAGTAGCTTTACAGCAGTGATAGGGTGCTCTGGGGGTACTCAGGAGATTTTCTTTGTCAATAACTGAAACATATAATACTAGCTTGCTAAGCATCTGCTTGCTCAGTGATTTGAGCTGTATAGTAGCTGTCCTGAAATTGTCCTGGTTGGTTGCAGTCCAATAGCTCTGTTTGCAATTGCTGTTGTTACTACTGCCATCATTACTATAGAGTCAAGTTCACCCTGATGCAGAGGACAGCACAAGGTCAATTTGCTCTATGAAATCCTAGCTCAGCCTTTTCTGGCACTGTTTAAGGAAACTGAAATTGTGCACAGCTCTTGTGCTTTCTCCTGGCATAGAATTGAATGTAGCATACCTTAGGAAGTTTCTGCTATTTTTAATCTAAAAATCTGCTGTAGTTTTGGGGTTTTTTTGTTTTGGAGGGGGAAAAAAGTAATGAACAAAATGTAGCATTCTCTCACATGTAAAAGCAGCAAGAAGAATAACATCCCAAGGAAGTGGAGGGGGAGATGCTGATCTCCCTGCCTCTCATGATAGGACAGATGGGAATGGTTCAAAGCTGTGCCACAAGAGGTTTAGACTGGACATAAGGAAGAATTTCTTTACTGAGAGGGTGGTCAAACACTGCAGTAGGCTTCCTAGAGAGATGATCAATACTCCAAGCCTGTCAGTGTTTAAGAGGCATTTGGACAATGTCTTTAACAACACACTTTAACTTTTTGTTAGCCTTGAATTGGCCAGGCAGTTGGACTAGATGATGTCATTATAGGACTCTTCCAACTGAAATAGTCTATTCTATTGTATTCTATTCTAGAATTAAATATGGCACTGATTGCATATGAAAAAAAGAGCTAGCATAAATAAAGTGCAGATGCAAGGGAGCTAAGAAAGCAAGACACTCAAAGAGTTGTTGTCAATGGCTCAATGTCCAAGTGGAGACCAGTAATAAGTGGTGTTCCTTGGGGGTCAGTATTGTGTCTGGCAATGTTTACCACCTTTGTCAGTGGCCTGGATGGTGGGATTGAGTGCAGCCTCAGCATGTTTGCAAATGACACCAACCTGTGTGATGTGGTTGACACTCTGGAGAGAAGGGAAGCCATTCAGAGGGATCTGGAAAGGCTTGAGAAGTGGGCCCATGGGAATATCATGAAGTTCAACAAAACCAGGTACAAGGTTCTGCACCTGTGTTGGGACAATTCCAAGTACAAATAAAGGCTTTGCAGAGAATAGATTAACAGAAGCCCTGAGGAGAAAGTACTGGAGAAATTTGTTGACAAGAAGCTCAACACGGCCCAGCAATGTGTGCTCGCAGCCCAGAAAGCCAACCATATCTTAGGCTGCATCAAAAGGAACATGACCAGCAGGTCAAGGGAGGTGATTCTTCTCCTCTACTCCACTTTCATGAGACCCCATCTTGACTAGTGCATCCAGCTCTGGGGCCCCAAACAAAAAAATGACATGGACCCATTGGAGTGAGTTCTAAGGAGAGCCACAGAAATAATTACAAGGAGGAGCACATCTCCGGTGAAGGTAGGTTGAGAAAGTCAGTGATGTTCAGCCTGGAGAAGAGAAGACTTCAGGGAGACCTTCCAGTACCTGAAGGGGGCATACAAGAAAGCTGAAGAGGGATGTTTTACAAAGATATGAAGTGGCAGGACAAGAGGGAGTGACTTTAAACTGAAAGAGGGTAGGTTTAAATTTAGATACTAGGAAGAAATTCTTCACTGTGAGGATGGTGAGGTATTGGAACAGGTTACCCAAAGTTGTAGGTGCCCCATTCCCAGATGTGTTCAAGGCCAGGTTAGATGTTGCTTTGAGCAACCTGGTCTAGTGGAAGTTGTTGCTGCCCATTGCAGAGGGGTTGGAACTAGATTATCTTCCAAACCACACCATTCTATGCTTTATTCATTGCTCATGAAAATAATAGAAGACTCTACAGGTTTTTCAGAAAATGTTATTGCATTTTGTATTGTTATTATTATTATTTTTTGCAACTGATTTTGAGAGCAGAAATCATCCATTCTGGCATATTAAATGACAATTTCAGGAAACTTTTGAGAGGAAAGGTATGAAAGATGAAGCAACAACTACTTCTGTAAACATTTCTTTAGCCACATTCAGAAGAAATAAGCTGGCAGTTTTAATTAAGTACATACCCAGAATATGTAAGAGATTTGTACTTCAGCCTGATTAAAGTATATTTTGTTATTAATCTGTGTTTTGAGTGCCCCTGGTGGTGCAGTGGCTAAACTGCAGCGCTGTCAACACTGAGACCCGAGTTCAGTTCCCGGTTAGGACACTCCCCGGGCAGATGGAGCTCGTTAGCCCTGTAAGGCAATCCATCTACGTCCTGAGGACCTCGCTGCCACCGTCCAAGCATGCTTGGCCCCGGCAGATGAACCTCAGGATTAAAGGGTGGGCTCAGTTCCGCGCACACTGTGTCTCACCTAAAAAATCCAATGCGCAGGCTGGAAGGTGGAAAGACCTTCCCCGGTTCTTTGTTAGCGAAGACTGGCCATTATTATAATCTGTGTTTTGAGTCATGTGATATCTTTTATAGATTTTGGGGGCTTTTTAAAATGTACATTACTTCAGTGAATTCTGATTTTCTGAGTAAAATCATAATAGTATTAGCTGCCAGAGACATGTATCAGAGCTTGCAACCTCACCTTTCACATTTCTTCTCTTTAGAATACTTTCTGTTCTCCATTCTGCTATTATCACTGGAAAATAGTAAATTATATATTCATGAGATGGAGCTATGTTAAATATGCATGGTAGAGAAGAAACATTTTGTTAAATGTCAGAACATACTATCCGTGTTCAATATGCAGGTTTTATAACAAAGGGTATCTATTCCTATCTGTCTCACCTGTACAACATGCTTTTGAGTAGTGATATCATTGTGACCTTTCTGCTCTGAAGTTGTAAGTGAATTTTCACAGTCATACCATCTATGATGACTTGCAGAACTTCTTTAGTGAAGACTAAAAAAAAAAACCTCACAAACAGGTATTTTATATTGAAACAGCAGAGTGATTACACAAAAAGTGACAAATCTGGCAATATACTGTGAGATGTTACTACATTTTACAAGATAACTGTACTTATATCTCCTTTTTTGATCCTTCAGGGTTATTTGAGGTAAAAGGGCTGTTGCTTCTCAGAAGTTAATAACTGGTTTCTCTCTCTTTGGATGGAGCTAAAGTAGACTGCCTTAAATACAAGTCTTATGAGGAGCAGCTGAAGGAGCTGAAGTTGTTTAGCCTGAAGAAAAGGAGACTCAGGGAAGACCTTATTGCTACCTACAAATATCTGAAAGGAGACTGTAGCCACTTTGAGGTTGGTCTCCCAAATAACAAGTGAAAGAAAAAGAGGAAATGGCCTCGAAGTTGCACCAGTGAAGGCTTAGACTGGATATTAGGAGAAAAAGAGTTGTCAAACATTGGAAGAGGCTGCCCATGAAAGTGGTTGTCACCATCCCTGGAGGTATTTAAAAGATGTGCAGATATGGCAGATAGGGACATGGTTTCGTGGTGGATTTGGCTATGTCAATGGTTGGACTCAATGATCGTAGAGGTCTTTTCCAACCTGAGTGATTCTGTGATTCTATATGTTTTTATTTACACATAAAATGTGGACTGAGGGTGAGGTCACTGAAATATTTAATGTAAAACAGAAAATTCCTCTTTAAAGAAAGAGCATTAATTTATAAATTTAGAATGTGTATAAAACTCCCTCATTTTTATGGAGTTTCTCATATATATGTTTCATTTAGGCCTTGTTTTGGATGGTTTATGATCTCATCTATGGGGTATGAGATCAGATTTAGTTAAGGAATGACTCACCATGCAACTACTGCCATTGAACAGTTTTAAGAATAGGATAAGCAATCATTTGCAAGACTGTCATTGTGCCTGTACATCAGTATTTCTCATTTAAGCTATACCTCTGAGGAACCATAAGTTTTTCAACCAGGGAGATTGTTTTGTTTGGGATTGGTCTGTGATTGTGATTGCAAATAGACATCTTCATCAGTCAGAGCAATCTGCCTTTCATTCTTCAAAAGGAGATGAAAGAAGGGGATATCTGTGACATATTTCAGCATTGTCAGGGCTTCTGCCTTTACAACAAACAACCTTAATACATATTCATCATATAAATATTAGGACTTAGCAAATTGACCACCTAACCTGGGATATCAAGAGGTCATGATATAAGCTTCAAAACATTATAGAGAATGCAGAGTGAAACATAATATTTTTAATCTTACCCCTCACCTTTTTTATAGGTAACAGTTTGTATGACTCCATAGTTCCTGTGCCCACATTTTCACATTAGCAAGGAAAATATTAATAGAGATCTCATTTTTCAGAGGTTCTTTATACACACCTTTTGAGAGAGATTGATACATGAACAGTAAGACTGTTTGTTCTCAGGCCAACTGTCCTCTTAAGCTGGTAGACAGAGACTGGGAGCAGAATGGATCCCGTGTAATCCAAGAGGAAGTAGTGACCTGCTGAACCACTTAGATGCTCACAAGTCTATGGGACCAGATAGAATTCATCCTAGGGTGATGAGGGAACTGGTGAAGAGCTCACCAAGACCCTCTCCATCATTTATCGTCAGTCATGGATCATGGGAGAGGTCCCAGATGATTGTGATGCCCGTGCACAAGAAGGGCCAGAAAGAAGACTGGGGAAACTACAGGCCAATTAGCCTGACCTTCGTGCCTGGCAAGGTTATGGAGCAGATCATCTTGAGTGCAATCACAAAGCACCTACAGGACAACCAAGGAATCAGAACCCGCGTGGGTTCAGGAAGGGCAGGTCCTGCCTGAATAACGTGGTCTCCTTTCAATAACTGATGACCCACCTAGTAGATGAGGGGAAGGTTGTGGCTGTAGGCTAGGACTTCAGCAAAGCCTTTGAAACCATTTCCCACAGCATACTCCTGGAAAAACTGAAAGCCTATGACTTAAACAGGTGCACTCTTGACTGGATTAAGAACTGGCTGGAGGGCCGGGCCCAGAGAGTGGTGGTGAATAGTGCTGCATCCAGTCACCAAATTTGCAGATGATACCAAGTTGATTTGGGTAAGGGTAGGAAGGCTCTGTAGGGAAACCTGAACAGGCTGGATTGATGGGCCAAGACTAATGGCATAAGGTTCAACAAGACCAAGTGTTGGATACTACACACAAAAAAACCTCATGCAGCACTACAGGCTTGGAGAAGAGAGGCTTGACAGCAGCTCAGCAAAAGAGGACTTGAGAATATTGGTCAACAGCAGCTGAACATAAGCCAGCAGTGTGGCCAGGGCCAATGGCATCCTGGCCTGTCTCAGGAACAGTGTGGCCAGCAGGACTAAGGAAGTGATTCTTCCCCTTTATTCAACACTGGCGAGGCCACACCTCAGCTACTGCGTCCACTTCTGGCACCCTAAATTCAGGAAGGACATTGAGGTGCTGTAGTGGGTCCACAGAAGGGCAGCAAAGCTGGTGAAGGGTCTGGAGTGCATGTTCAATGAGGAACAGTTGAGGGACCTATGCTTATTCAGCCTGGGGAAGAGGAGGCTCAGGAATGACATTATCACTCTCTACAACTACCTGAGCCAGGAGGGATTGGCCTCTTCCCCCAGCACACCAGTGATAGAACAAGAGGACATAGTCTTAAGCTGCACCAGAGAAGGTTTAGGTTGGGCATTAGGAAGAATTTCTTCACAGAAAGGGTGATTAGACATTGGAATTGGGTTGCCCAGGGAGGTGGTGGAGTCATTCTCCCTGGAGGCGTTTAAGGAAAGACTGGACACGGCACTTAGTGCCCTGGTCTAGTTGACATGGTGGTGTTGGGTCATAGGTTGGACTTGATGATCTCAGAGGTCTTTCAAACTAATTGATTCTGTGATATAAGACCTCAGTTTCCAGAGAGTGAGTGCAATCAAATACTTTTATGATGGCTAATAGTATCTAGAGCACGACCAAGGAAAAGAAGAATGTATCAGCTGCTTCTTACTATGCCTATAGTCTGCTGAAGATTCTAGTGTAAGAAACTCCATGGTTGTCAGTGGACTGAATTTACCCAAGGCAAATCACTGTCTCTATCTGATGATCACCATATTCCTGATTTAAGCTTCAAATTCTGCATCCGCAGGGCATGAATAGCATCATTGGCCTTGATATATATCTATAAAGTTTTAACTGTGCATTTAAACTGCTAAATTATGAGCTGCAAAACTTTAGGTAGTGTCATCTTAGCTCCCAATGCCAGCTTCTATGAGATAGTAAGAGACGGTATGTTTTCCAAGCAATTAAGTTTATTTATAATTGGAAAACAATTCTGAATCATTTCCTCAATGCAGTGATGTGCAATGTTTGAGATTATAAATGGACAATTATCGTATTATATCTGATGAATTATAGATTTCCTCTGTCAGAGAAATAGATTTCTAACTGGCTATTAAGTATTCCAACAAATAACTACAAAGAGAGACAAATACTTACAGAAAAAGAATTTTCATTCATACAACATTGCATATTTAGGGAACATTTGACTGCTAAGTAACTATGTGGGCGGTAGTTAGAAACAAGTGTGTATTCACATTAATTTGTATCAGTTTGCCTAAATAAATAAATAAATAAGTAGACTATGGTAATTTCTGAATGTAATTCAATGCATAGAAAAATCAATCAGCTCTGAACCCTTTAGCAATCCTAATGTGCACAATCATGATTCAGATTAACACATTTGTCTTTTAATTATGTCTTTTTTTTCTCAGTGAGAATGCTAGTCAAAGCAAGATAGGCACACACTCACGTGTGCATATGTGTGTTTGCATGCAAAAGTGTGTATGTGACAAAGGGAGAGACTTCATGGCATTTTGTTCAGAAGTTAATTGTTTTTTAGTGAAGTGAAGAGTAATGTATACTTTTTTAACTGTATTAGTGTGATAAGCTGTGTTATATATAACAACAGCTAAATGCTGTGACCTTCACTGCAAAGAGTCCCCTGCAGATGTCATTGAAAAGACTACGTCACCTTCATAGACCTTCATTTGATCAGTAGCTGTTTGACAACACAGATTCACACCAAAGAATCCTGTTAATATACTACAACAAATGCTACTATGTTGTATAGACTGAATCAATAATGTCTAGCTTGACAATATACACAAGTATTCCCAGGATCAAAACCTAAACTTCTAAGTGCCTAAATTGGGCAGCTAATATAACTGTGGTTATGATATCATAGAATTAGGAACGGAAGATGATATTAGGAATAAATTCTTTACCATGAGGGTGGTGAGGCACAGGAACAAGTTGACCAGAGAATCTGTGGATGCTCCATCCCCTGAAATGTTCAAGACTAGCTTGAATGGGGCTCTGAACAACCTGGTCTAGTGAAAGGTGGGTTGGAACAAGATGATCTTTAAGGTCCCTTTCAACCAAAACTATTCTGTTTCTATGTTTGATTCAGAAAGTTCCATAGAAAGGCAGAATAAATCGACATGGCTAAACACTAGGGCAATAGATCCTTGGGTATTCTTAGGTATATATACAGTACCTCCTGTGAATGTTTCCTTGATTATGTAGTTAAGGAATCTGAATTTAGTGCACAAAATATATTAATATTAGATGTAAGTGTCCTTACTTATGTCCTGGCCAGTCCCTCCTCAAGGAGTACTGCAGCACTCATAGACCATGTATTAAATAGATGATATAGTGGAACACTAGGCCAAACATAAGACATTCAATTATAGAGAAATTATCATTGGGACTTACAGGCCACCTCTTTAGATTGCATTTATATGTGAATGTCAAGAATATATTGTCACATGCAAAAACTCTTTTTGTGGAAAAATATCCTTACTATTTATTGTAGTACAATCATCTCTTCCAACACAAGAGGAAAACTCACCTGGATGTACGAAATGACTTCAGAGAATTTTCATGGTATCCCCAGAAGTTTCCAGCTGACAGAGAAAGTGGTTGAAAACACTGGAGCAGATTATTCAACTCGCCAGATGGAATCCACCTGCTATGTGTTACAGAGACCTAGTCTGTTAAATCCCATTTGGTTTCTTAATTAACGCATGAAACAGCTACAACTGAAATGAATCAGAACTTTCTCCTATTTATTCATTTTAAAAAAATATTCGGCAAGCTTTTCTTTTTGTTTGACTCTTTTTCAGCAAAAAATTTATCATTTTAGGACAAGATTGCAAAGGTCTCCATATGGGGTTGCAGCTCTAGGTAGTTTTGGAGAGAAGCATCATTACAGTAGCCATAAAAGGAAGAGGATGAAGTGGAATTTAAAAACGAGTTTAAATGTGAAGGATTAACAGATAGCAGTTTCTGTGTGTCAGCCTTCTGCAGTCTGGCTTGCTACAGAAAGGATCTGTAGATCATTGAGACATTTATCTGGTTTGTTTCAGTAACCTTGGGTTGAAAAAAAGTTTGAATTAGGTTACTGCAGAATTTTGCCATGGTTGCTTCATTGATAAATTTAATAACTGTACTCCATGATCATAATCTTTTAAGTATTTTGTCCTGGCTTATTCTATTTATATAAGTAGTCCTAAAGACTTGATTGCAATTTATTTTTTTCAAGTGAAGTGAGCCACATACAAGTTCTGCTAAGAAATGAGTCTTTCAAATACACTAAAGTAATATCTGGAAATAACATACCTTCATAAGAAATCCTGAGGCAAATTTTTTGCTTCCCTCCTGTTTACTTTAATATCAATTGCATTCTTATCTCTCAACTGAAGATAGTGACTTTTTCAGAACAAAGGTACTTCAAATATTTACAAACAGATATTAAAAAAAAAATCTTGCAACCCCTATGTGTCTTATAATATTTGAAAGCCAAAAGCTTTATTCCCACAATCACCTCCTTCATTTGGCAGGGAAGAACTATTCACAGGTTAATAAATATCTTCATAATGAAACCAATGTCCTTTTTAATGGAAAGAAGGAGATTGATTCAAACACTGAAGTTCCTTAAGCTTGTTCATTGACTGAAGAATATATTGAATAGATTGAGTATCTCACCTGACCTTAGAGAAGAGGTCAGAAAGGAAGATGGATTTCAACATCAATCCCAGGCCAGAAAACCTAAAAGCAGTTTTGCATTCACAGCCTATGCATCATCTGAGTTACATGCTGGGATGACTCTTAAAGTGACCTCATCGACTCCTCCTCTTTTATCTACATCCTAGTTTCCATGAAAGACAAATCATGAAGAATATTCCTAAAAAAAAGCCAGTACATGCTCTAGAGCTTCCCACTCTGGACAACCTGGGGATCAGGTCGATATGAGTGCCCCAATATGCCATAGGTAAATGTGTGGGTGCATTGCAATATAGAAGATAGTGTCTGCCTGTATTCGGAAAGCATCATTTCGCATTCAGATATACTAGTGTAATGTAATGGAGTCCCCTGTGGTAAATGTCAATCAATACCTATTCCAAGGTCAAAGTACAACCAACGGTTCTGTGATAGGAATTCAAAGCACAGAATCAATTCACTTTCATTTTGTTTAGCGGTGGGTTTTTTGTTGTTTGTTTGGGTGTTTTTTTTTTTAGTGTCTTCTAAGAGGTGTTTATGAGTCTCAGTGAAACTTGGTGTGAACTTACTGTATGTCATAAAACGCTATACAGTGGCACCCATTTGTGTATTAGGGTGTGCACATATATATATCCATGTAGAAAGAGCAAGTGTGGCACGTGGATTAAGTAGATTTGTAAGGTTTTATTTTATTACTGGCTGATTTATTGCACAAAATTTTTGAACTATTAGCACTAATTACAAAGCATGCAACACTTCATGTGTTAACTGTGCCTAATCTGCAAAGTTTCTCATAATTTATCTATAGTACAATTGCACGTGGAGATGGCTGATGAGAAAATAAGATTAGGTCATTTGAGCCAGTTGCTGCATTAATGGACAAGCAGCATGGATCTCTCACTCTAGTGACATTTATATAATATATGTATACTTTCATGCATACATATATAGAAACACAGCTTTGCCTCATTCATTGCACTATAAGGCAGGTCCTTACATGGATGTATATTTATATATACTGAAAGAGAAATCATGGATCATTGATGGGATTTTGATTAATTTAATATTGATCATGAAAATTTATTTCAGAACACTACTTTGAAATTAGTGTCAGAATCTCAAATGAATTGTGTTTATGTTCATGTCAAGTAACAGTTTGTCAAATTACTGCACAAAGCATGGAGCAAATTTGAGTTCTGATGACAGAAAAATGCAGCTCCGTTTCAGGAGTGAGTAAATACATCTGTAACTGCCTTTGCTTAGAAGAATTACACTTTTTCAGATGTGATAAGTGGGATCAAATTTTAATCCAGTCTCACTAACATAGTTTAACCAGAATATACTAAAAGTCAATGCTAAGTAGGCAGTTTCCTTTAATATTATGTGAGTGTTTATTGCAAGGCCAGGTATACTACTGTAGTGCCCCAGGGCACTTCACAGAACACAGGGTCCAGATAGATCTGTTTGGAATCACACTGGGACTACCACAGTAAATCCCAAGAAACTATTTATCTGGACAATGAGTAATAACAAAATTACACTATCACATTATACACATATATCTCCATTTATTTGCTTTGCCAAGTGAAGCCACAAGTAGGGAATCAACCTTTTTTTAATATATTTCCAAGGTCACACCATGTACTTGTTTCCCCTGAAATGGCTATAAATTTGCTGAATGAACCCATATGAGCAAACAGTAGATAACAAATGGATTCTCTGAGGTAATCTAAGATTGTGTATTTGGTTTCTAATTCTGTATCTTGACTTCTAACATTATTTCACTTTCTGTGATAATGATACGACTGTGAGAAAACATCCAGACAGGTCACAAATATAACACTCCCCCACACAGACACACACACACACACAAAGAGCAATAATCACTCACTTCACATTGTTCTGGGGATGAGCACATACAAATATATGTGGAACCTACAATCAGAAGTCCTATTAGAAGAGTGTTTACTTTGTCTACAATTAGGCAAATTAATGCTGAGCAGTAATCCAACTAAGAAATTTAGGGTGCATGGGGAACAAGAAGAAAAGCTGTTATGTCTGATGAAGTCATAGAGATCATTTAAAAAACAAAACAAAACAAAAACCAAATACGAAACAAACAAAAAAACCTATCCAACACAATAATTTGATTTTCTTTCAGAAAGCTGAAGATATAACATCAGTGTACCACCAAGGTAAGGGAGAGTGGAGGATCACACTTTCATTTAAATACTACTTTGATCTGAGATAGTCCAAGATCTTCCATATCAGTTCTCACACACTGCTTTGAGGCCAGTGGGTGCTATTGTCCCTCTTCTAAACAAGTACAGATGGAAACATGTAAAGTTTAACTGACTCAAGCCTATTAATCCAGTTATAGGCAACAAAATGAATAACCTTTAAGGGGTTTCCATTTATCTCTTCTATGAACCTCAAGTGTAAAATATCTTAGTGTGCATTTAGTTACCAATGCTCTTGAATTTCTTGTGTGAGTGCTATACTTTGTTAGTGTAGTTAGCTTGTGAGTTTTTAACTTTTTCCTTTGTTTAAGTGTATTTTCAATTGGAGTATCAGTACAGGGAATACTACAATGACCCCTGGTATTTTTGCCTTTGTTTCTGAAAAGATGAACTCTTCATGAACGATTATGCAAATGACATGAAATATTATTTTCTTACACATAGAAAAGTTTTTCGTATACCTATCTGTTTTCAGAGTCAAAACTCTAAGACTTACTAGATTGAATAAAAAGAAAAAATTTCTTCACTGAAGGGGTTATCAAACATTGGAATGGGCTGCCCAGGGTAGTTGTTGTCACCATCCCTGGAAATGTTTAAAAGATGTGTAGATATGACACTTAGGGACATGTTTTAGTGGTGAACTTGCCACTGTTAAGTTAATGGTTGGACTTGATCTTTCCTAGCCTAAATAATTCTATGATTCTATGAATATGAAAAGGAAAAATCTCTTAGGATTCATATGGTCTTGTAATGAACTTTCAGGTGTTTCAGCTATTGTGGAGAGAAGGTCTTCAAGAGGGTGCAGGTCTATCCCTCTCCAAATAGCTGTAATTTTTTTTTGTGTACTTAGAAGGCTGTACCAGCTGCCACTTCAAGTGAATGAATTACACTGGAAAATTTATACTGTGTAATATGCTGAATGAAAACTCTATTTTAATTTGTACATTGTTTGCTGGCAGGAATCCGTGACAGTATCAACTTCTAACATAATTACTGACTATCTCAAACTGACAATGACTGATACTTTGTAGCAGGCTGATAGGCAATTATTATAGTGTCCACAACATCAAGCTCTTTGCTCAGTAAAGCTATCAGTGCAGTCTTTCTGGAGCTTCTGGAGGTAGAGGGGATGTGTATGTAAACCTGCCTTTTAATTAGATCTACATTAAGATGAACTTCTCATCTCATTTCTCAGCTTGTTAATATTCCTTTTAGGCTTGGTGTTTCTCAGTCATATACACATATTAAAGCCATAGATAAAGCCTATCTGAAAGCACCACTCAGTCATGACCTCCACTACGTTTGCCCAGTTCTGACTGATTGAACTGCTCAGATCTGGAAAACAAAGTGATAGAGGACCTTTGTTGTTAGTGTGTTACTTGTTACTTCACCTATCACATAACACAGATAAACTGAGAAAGCAGAGGCTGATGCCAGCCATTAACTGGCCTCACATATGAAGCCAAAGGGATTGTCCCCAGCTTCATGATTAACAGGGACATTAGTGGTTTATGGTGACAATCTACACAGAAAAGAATGCGCAGTTGGAATATATACCCTCAGAGGTGGAGCAGAACATTGGGAGATGTGTGATGGTGTAGTGGAGGTGGCATTGTTAGATGAGGGAGCTGGGTCATCATCTTCCTGAAGGTTGGGAACAAGTGTTTCCTTTCCTAGAGGTACCCTGGGTACTACTAGTCAGTACTTGGGCAGGGGGCTTGATTGGTATGAGTGTGTGATGTGTCCTGCTCATTAAGTTTTAAGCTGTGTGTCACCGAGGGGTAAGGTTTGGTCCTTCTGGCCACACCGGTTAAATATCTCTGTGCCAAAAATATGAGAGGAAAGGCTTACTTTAAGAGATAAACAAATATACAGACAAAGCTAGAGCACAGATGCTTTGAGAATTAAACTAAGTGCAGCAAAAGAAGTAATATTGCTATACTAGTAGATACTTTCCAGGACATCATTAGATCCTCTACAGTAAATCTCCTCTCAACACAAAATTCTCAAAAATAGGAATAAATATCAAATAAAATGAAATAAAATAAAATTAGGTATTAAATATATAATTATTAAACAAATAAAATGCTTCAAACTAAATAATAAAATTAAATCAACTTGTGACATTCCACATTATGAAAAACACTTGTCAGTGTTGCATGATTTTACTTTTAACGGCTGATACCAAGTTGTCATGATTTAAAGTTCTTGAACTTTTAGCTTAAGATATGTTTTTATCAGTGGCAGTTACCTAAAATAAAATTAAATAAATTAAAATTCATTTTCAGAAATGATAGTAAGCAGGTGGTTCAGGACTTTTAATGTTTCTCATATGTGGGACTGATTTTTTTGTAATTCTGTGTAGTGTGTGTCTCTATCACTGCAGATTTTCTTTGCTGTACCCAGCTCAGTTTCATTCTTCCCGCCTGAACTTTGTATGTGCAGAGCTGAATATTAGACATGTTGGAAAACTTAAATTAGCAATTTCTCAGATCTTAAGTACTCACTGCATTTCATTTTCCTTATATCTTCAAGCTATTGCTGAGAAAAACACTTCCCTAAAATCCTAGCAGTTTTGATATAACCGAAAAAAGGTGAAGATTGAAACAGGAAATTATGTGTAGTGGCACTCAAGATGAATTGTATAATTAGAAATCCCTATGTGCCATTCTCATATTCATTTATCATTAGGAGACACATTTCAAAACAGAAAGAGAAGCAAACTTTTTCTCCACTTGTGTAGAAAAAGAAGTCGAAAACCACAAAAAGTAATCTTTGATTACTTTTATACTTTATGTAAGAGATCACAGATATCTTGGTATTTTGTTTGTTAATTTATCTATGATATACAGTTGAAAACACATTGAATCTTACTTTGTACAGAGTTGCCGAGTTTATCCATTCAGACCTTGTTTTGTTGTTGCAATATGAAAATACCAGAAATGTATACTCCTTTTTCTAAATTCCTTGTTTAGTGGAACAGACTTCTTTACCTAAAATAAACAGTCCACAGAGTGAGGAAATAACAACCCTGCAATGGAAAGCTACAATAAACTCATAGTTGGCTATATTTCTTCTCAGATAAACTGTTACATTTATACACAAGTAGCAAACATTGACGAAAAACACCTGAGGGTCAGCACCAACAAGCAGTTCTTAAATTTTGTGTCGCTCATAGCATAAATGAGCTACTTTTTGGAGTGATATGCTAATCCTGAATTTTTTTTTTTTTTAATAGGCATGCTGTAGTATCTGACTGTCACACAGATTTCCAGTTGTCAGAGTGATTTCATGGAGAAGCAGTTCAGAAAGTATATTGAAGATTGTTGTATTTATTTATGTGGCAACTCAAGTTCACCGCAGGTAGTTTCACAGAAAACATCTTAGCTATAAAATCAACTCTTGCAGTCTGGTAAAATGAATTTATTACTGTTACCTATTTATGATTTATAATGTACTAAAGACCTAGGAATCCCATTCAGGATCAATTCCCACCTAGGCCTGGGTTGTACAGACAGATAAGAATAAGAAAATTCCGGACTCCATAAACTTTGCAACTAACTATTTGCAAGCTCTGATCCCCTTGACAAGAGCAAGTCTGTTAGTTTCTCAGGAAACAGTATGAACATAGAGATTACCTTGCTGAAATCCTGAAAGTGAGTTAAATGATATGTCAGGTATGTTATTATAACATGTTATAAGGATTGCAAATAGGTGAACAGACATATACTTTTCTGGATCCATTATACTCAACCCTGTAACTAAGAAGGGACAAAAGTCAGAAATTCGCAGGTAAATCTCAGAACTGTGAAAATATGCTTGTGCGTTCAACTGCAAGACACCATTTAAATGATCTCTTACACGTATGATGTGAAAATTTGAACGGGAGGTTTTATTATAGAATAATAGAACCATTCAGTTTGGAAAAGACCTTTATGACCCTTGAGTCCAACCATTAGCACAACCACATCCAGCATTAAACTACGTCCTCAGCGGTGAGAGTTCCAGTCTTGTCAAAGTGGTGATTGCAGTCTGGATTCGTTTAGGGAAGCCCAGGGTGGTGGGGGAAAAGACCTGTGGTGGTGAAGGAACTCCTGAGTGGTGGAGGAAGAAGTCTGTGCTGGTAAGGGAAGTCCCGTGTGGTGAGAGAAGAAGTGCATTGGTGACCAATGCCTAAGGTGGTGACAGAAGACTGTGATGAGTGAAATCCATGCCATCTTTTATTGGGTTTAGGTTAGGTGGGAACACTCCTGGTACCTCCCCTATGGCAGGGAGTTTTACAATGTAATGCTGGATCATGGGACACTTCAGGAGTCTTTGAAACCTTCTAAGATTTTACAGCTGCCTGTAACAGGTCAGTGCAGTTGACTCAGTTGCCTACCAGCAGAAATAAATATCTTCGGGCTATATGTGAACTGCCCCAAGTCCCCTGGAGGGCAGTTATCACAGCTGAGTCATTTGTGTAAGGACAAGGAAACACTACCCTTGCCTCTCTCCTTGTTCAATATCCACCCTGTAGCTTGAGGTGTCAGCTGTGCACGCCCTCAGCACCTGGGTGGTTACTTTGAACATCCTCAGCTTGCACTTGATTGTCTGAGCCATTAGCATTTCAGTCTTCCACACTCCTGGATACATTCTTCTCCTGGGATAATTGGACAATACTACCACCTTTATCTTATCTCAAAGTCCCATCACGGTCCAAACTGGTAGGCATATTCAGGGTGGGGTGGGCTTTTGTGAGCAGTTGTTTCTTTGCACAGTTTTCTTTCTACAGTGGACAAAAGTCCTTCAGTGATTTTAACAATATTTAAGCCATAAACCATTTCTCACACCCCTGTGTTTGGTAAAGAGAGGATATAAAACTAGACCTCCCTTTATTGCTAAAATTTCTAAAAAGTTTCTTTATTGTCTTTTACAATACTAATCAGATTAAGTTCTAGTTAGGCCCTGCTCTTCTATTACTTTTATTGTAGGTATAGTTTTAATTTTTTTAGGTTTGGTACAGAATCCAGTTACATTATTGGAAAGTCTTCTAGTGACTTCACTGAAATATAAATTGTGCCAAACATGGTTATGCTCTAGCTCATGTGGCGTGTTTCACTATCCAGCTCTGGAAGAATGTTGATTTCTATTTTATGACAAAAGCAGGATGAACTAACTACTTATTGAAGGAATAAATTGTGGGTATGAACCGGAGAAAAAAACATATTGGCTTCTTCAATTTGCTCTTATTTGCATATTAGCACATTATTTGAAGGCAGTTTTGGAAGTTCCTCTTAAAGCTGTCCTTGAAATCTCATTTCCAGTATTTGGACATGGTATCAAATAGCTCAGTGTACAGGACCACAATTATCACCTGCAAAACACACATTTTATCTTTACTCTTTCATTGATCTTTTTAGTTAGTATAAAGCAGTCTGCATCTTATGAATAACTAAGCATATTTTTATCACACATGAACATTTCCTTACCTGTACGATACCACGGCAGTTGTACAACCAGCTTCTTAATTATTTCCTTATCGAAAAAAAAAAAATATATAATTGCTCCATGCTTTTTAAACACTAAACTTTTACTAGAATCCTTCAAATGCCTTTTTCCTTATTATTCTTCGTCACTGAGCAAAAGTAATTTCCACTAAATCAGCACAGAAACTCCAAGTGCCATTCCAAATATCTGTATTTGCTGTTGTGCAGACTTCTGTCCAAGGGATTGTCATGGTAAAACCATGACTCCTTTAGACCTTTTGACACTTGTCCACATGAACAATTTACACATCAAAGCATGCATTATAGAGTCATTTGTCATATTTGTAAGCATTGGTAAGAATCAGTTTTAAGAGAAATGACAGTTTTAGTTATTACTTGTGCAAAGAAATATTTCTGGACGCTGCTATATTTTCAACTGTTTCCATGTTCCTAGAGGTAGCATTTTTAAAATATATCTGCAATTACCACTGAGATCAGAAACTGCTAGAACGCTGCTTTCAGCACTGTAAACTCAGAAGCTTCGATTCAAGTTATTTCCACTTACTGGTTTATTTATTTAGTTGATTGGCTGTTTGGGTTTTGCTGTGATTGTTTATTCCTTTTGGTTTTAACAGAATGTAAATATGACTTTCATTTTTCTATTTTTGGCAGTCAAAGTTTCTAAATACTGACATATTTATTTGGTTTTCTGGTACTCAAGTTTTTGTATATTCTTATTTTTTAAATTAAATTTTAGAATAGAATCACCTATATTTTTATTGAGTTGTTTTTTTTTTTTTCAAAGACACAATTTCTTAGGATTTATAAAGAAGAGAGTACGTCTAGATTTTGGAAAATGACATGTTACTTATAATACATTTTCCATTTAGAAGTGTCTCCTAAGGGCAAAAGCCATTAGTACTAATCTTTCAATGAGAACAGACACTCTCCTAACTGTATATTTTTCTGAAGAATAGTTCGCACTTTGCCCTCAACACCTAGGTGATTAAGCTTTTTTTTTTTAATATTCACTGTACATGAAATAGAAAATGGTTCTGGTTGTGTTTATGGTCTTTTTTGATGTTTCTTTATGAACTTTTAGTCTTGCTTCTGTATTTTTCATACTTTCCATAGTGCTTCCTTGTGTGGAAGTGCTAACAGATGAGACTGGAAAAGGGACAGTGAAGCCCCAATACCTGATAGAATGTGATTTATGCTGCTATTATTCATATTTTGTGTGCTGTTAACATGTTCACATATAATTAGACTGCTAAGGGTGAATTAGGGAAATGTAGATCACACATTCTAATAGGGTTAGAAATAGTTTTGTTTAGCAGTAGTCCAAATTAAAAAAAAAAAAAAAGAAAAAAATGTGAAAGTGTTTCTAGAGAAATAATTATTCTAAGTAATTATAATGACTACTCTTTTTTTCCCTCCTTGGAAAAAAAAAAAAAAAAAACAACTAGGATCTGATGACACACCACTGAAATCAGTTCATAATTTACCATCAGTATCAACTGGTATAATAATGAGAACATTTCATCACTGTATTTTTTTAAGAAAAAGGACTATATGATGCAGCTTTAATTCACTAAGAGGGAGCCCCTGGTGGTCTAGAGGGTAAAGGCACTGCGCTGTCACCGCAGAGACCCGGGTTCGATTCCCAGTCAGGGCCACTCCCCGGGCAGATGGAGCTCGTTAGCCCTGTAAGGCAATCCATCTACATCCTGAGGACCTCGCTGCCACCGTCCAAGCTCGCTTGGCCCCGGCAGATGAACCTCAGGATTAAAGGGTGGGCTCAGTTCCGCGCACACTGTGTCTCACCTAAAAAATCCAATGCGCAGGCTGGAAGGTGTAAAGACCTTCCCCCATTCTTCGTTTGCGAAGACTGGCCATTAATTCACTAAGAATAATATGAGAATAGAATAAATGTATTTAAAACCTCATAAAGTCTATTTCCTAGGAGCAACTACTTTAATGACTTACTCAAGACCTACTTCAGACTTTATCAGAAATGTCAGCATTGAATACATAATGTCTCTCCCCTACCTCCTGTGTAGCAGCAGAGTTCAACAGTGCTTCAGTGGCATCTTATCTTCTGAAGTTTTAATACTTCTAATTTATTTTCTGAAGAGAAGGTAAAACTTTAAAGTAGACCAACTGCCTCTGACAAATTTGTTGCTAGCAGAGAGTTAAATGGAAGAGGAATCCACAGCATTCATCATTCACACAAGTTGTATATGAATCATGGATTGACTGTGGGCAGATGAATTTCAAAGGTGGACACTCCTGTTTCTTTCTCATCTGAATGCTGCATGTTGTGGCAGCTTAAAACCCTCAGGGATGCTTCCAAGTCAGGTTTCCTTATATGAAAAGCTAAATTTGTATAACAAACTTGACTCTCAATTTGACTTATTGAGCATAAATGCTACTTGAAAGTAGTCTTGTATTCTTTACACTAAAAAACAAATAAATCTTTGGTTTTGAGGACATTCTCCTTTTTTCCCTTCTGCCGTTAGTTTGAAAGAGAGTATGGTCTCAAGATCTGCCAGAGGAGGTTTAGGTTAGATATTAGGAAGAAATTTTTTACAGAGAGGGTAATCAGGCATTGGAATGGGCTGCCCAGGGAAGTGGTGGGTTCTCAGTCCCTGGAGGTATTTAAAAAGAGGCTGGGTGTGGCACTTAGTGCCATAGTCTAGTAACTGTGGTGGTAGAGGATCAAGGGTTGGACTTGATGATCTCAGAGGTCCTTTCCAACCCATCTGATTCTATGATTCTATGAAAACAGTTTCTCATATCAGAATTTTCTGGTAACATGTAACATTCTGTAACCAAAGAAGCTATCAAGCATGTTCTACAAACTTGTCCTGAAGTTCAAAAATCAAAGTATTTTCTAAAAATTTAAAGACAAGAAAAGAACTCAAGCTCCCGCAAGAGTCTGCCTTTTTAAACCTTAGTTCCAATGAAATGTTACACTTATTCAATTATTTATTTGGAGCATCTGTTTCTCAGGTATTATTCAGCTTAACTTCTTACTCTGATACTGAGGGTTTTATGTTGCTCTTGACAATTCTCTTTTTTCTCGCACTTCTTGTTTTTTCTTGCACTTCTTATTAGAACTACACCTTTTCCTGAGATGGTCCTATGGCAAAATAGACTTAGAAATGCCATGGCTCTGAAAACCTGGGAAACCATGCATACATGCTTATCTACATGTTCCTAGGAGTTGTAAGTTGTTCTACATATGCAAAACACAACACACGCCAATACACAGGCTTTTTTTTTTTTTTTTTTTTAACTGAGAAGTAAACTAAAATTCTCAAACTTTCAAATCTGTTTTAATTTGGAATAGCTATCACTTAAAGAATATTTTACCAGAAGACTGAGGAATGATTATTTGAGTCTGCTCCATTTGGAGTCTTTCTGTTGATTGCAATGGAAGCTCAATTAAGCCCTTAATATGTAACATTTTCTCTCATAGAAGAGCATCTGCAATTGGGTCATTTAATCTATTCTCACACTAATTTAGGGTTATTTCCCTATAGTAAATGCATTGGCTAGTTTAGCTTAAAATATCACAAAAAGTTTTCACCTGTTCTGAAATTCTTCTCAGGACTGTTTTCAAGTTTAACACACTTTATGACAGCAATTTTATCATTTTATTGAGTAATCAACAAACAAAAATTAAAGCTTCCCCTCCTTTGAGTTCCCTCACTCATATTCTTTACAAACCTATTCTTCTTGCTGTCCTGACATTTTCAAGACAAGTATTTTTTTATGTGAGTTCTGTAACTATATGGAATAGAAACTAGGTTTAACAGATGCTATCTGTCTTTCCTCTTTAAAAAACAATATCAGATTGTCTTCTCATAGGTGTTCCTTTTTTATAACTTTCAAAAAATAGTTACCACCACTGTTTCTGTAGTCATGGCACTGTTATTCTCACAGACATATGCAGGTAAATGGGCTTGTCTCTTTCCTATTGCATAGGAATGTCCTCCTAAGTGTCAGGTAGCATCAGACTTTTCTCCTAAAGAAGAAGTAGTTACAAAAAGTGAGAAGAATGGATTTGTCATTAATGAAATAAAATCAAGCACTGCAATTGTTTATTTCTGATATTTTAAAACTCCATAGAAATTACTACTTAATTTTAAAACTGAGGTAATCATATTTAGTAAAACACTTAGATGAAACAGCAAGGTTCAGCTTAACATAGATTTTTCAGATTCAAAGCTCTTGGTTGTAGTAGCAATTAGCAGAAAATGTAGAATATAAACTCCTTGAATGATCAAATCATCCATAAGTGTAAGCTATCAAATTTATCAAGCTGTATCACATATGTTAACATTTCTAGTGCTTTCTCTAATTTAAAAAGAAAAAAAATTGAATTTTGAAAGTAGTTTATAATCAGTACCTTCAGGGTCTCTTTTTTCAAAGGCACAGAATACTTTCAGTATCCTCAAATATAATTGATCCTCAATAGATAGGACATCATTTCAACATAGTAAAGACATTTTTGTATGTTCGAGAGAATTCATGAAGTGGAATAAGGTATTTTCTTGATTCATTAGTAAAGTAGGAACATGAATTAAGGGAAGTTCTACTTCTTTTTTTTTTTTTTTTTCCCCTAACGAAATACTTGTTTTCCCAATTGATAAGTAATGTATAAGAACCATCTTTTAGAAATTCTATGTTGCTGTAAGTCAAACATAGACCAGTGTGGCTGAACAGAGAACTCATGGAGCTCAAAAGGAAAAAATAAATTCTATGATCTTAGGAACTGATTCTTTGCAGGAAGAGTACACAGCCATAATTAATTTCTGCAGAGAAAAGACAAAAAAAGCCAAATGTCAGCTAGAGTTGAAGTTAGTCAGTGTTGTTTCAGAACACAAGAAGGGCTTTTTAAAGTACTTAATAGCATTTTAAAGTAATTAATAGCAAGAGGAGATGTAAAGAAAACACTGGGCCCATACTTGTTGAAGATGGTCATCTGGCTAACATGAACTAAGAAAAAGCTGAAATATCCAGTGAATTTTTAAACTCTGTTTTTATTAATAGTGATAAACCTTGGGATGCCCTGTCCCTTGACAGGGAGGACCGCAAGTGTGGGATCAGTAACTTTTCATTTGCGATTACTGAAATGGTAAGGGACCAGCTGTATTAGCTGAATGTTCACAAGACCATGGAGCCTGAGGGAATTCAGCCCAGAGTACTGAAGGAGATAGCAGATGTTATGGCAGGACCCCTCTCTATTATCTAATAAAGAGCAGTCCCCACTGACTGGAAGCTGACCAATGTTATTCCAATCTACAAAAATAGTAAGGGAAGACGCAGGGAACTATGGACCTGTTAGTCTGGGAAAAGTATGGAGAAGATTATACTGTGGAAATGAACAATTATACTGATGCATATTGAAAGGCATTTAAAGAACAATGAAAGTATCAGCAAAGTCAACACAGTCAAAGGAATGATTAACCCACTGTATTCAGCATTGATCCGGCCTCACCTTGAGGTCTGTGTGCAGTTCTGGGACCTACAACTTAAGAAAGATCTGAAGACCCTTGAATAAATCCAGAGAAGGGCAATAAAACTGATGAAAGTGCTGGGAGGAGTGTCTCATTGCTTTCTACAGCTTCCAGAAGAGGGCAAGTCTAGAGGGAAGTGCTGATCTCTTCTCCCTGCTAATCAGTGACAGGGCACGTAGAAATGGTTCAAAGTTGTGCCACAAGAGGTTTAGGCTGAACATCAGGAAACATTTCTTTACTGAGAGGGCGGTCAAACACTGCAACAGGTTTCCCAGAGAGGTGGTCAATACCCCAAGTGACAGTGGGTTCATAATTCAACAGAATAATGTTTTAGGTTTTTTTCCCAAGAAAAATGCCATAAAACTGAGGAAAACAGATACAAGATTACTTCGAAGGCAGCTAAAAGGTTAAAATGTTTTCAGCACGCATGAGGAATATCTAAAAAAAATAAAATTATTAGTACTTTAGGACAAAAAAAATGTAAAAAAAATAGAAATGAAGGTATTCAAACACTATTATATGTTGAGTATGGCTAACCATAAGAGTAAAGGAAATGGTAAGTGGTAGAAAAGCTTTCTTCCTAAAGTGGAAATCTTCTCCAACTGTGTAAAAGGGAAAAGAGCATTAACTCTTAATAATCAAATGTAGACATGTTATAAACCAGGCAAAAAAAAAAAAAAGTTTATATGCAACAACATACAAAACTCATTACAATAAAATTCTTTCTAAGTGCTTTAGGAGTCAGATGACTGTTAGACTGTTAGAGATGGTAGAACACAAAATTGTAAGGGGGAGAAAGAAGCATCCAACAATATTAAAGCTGTAACAATTTCATTTTCCCAAGGCTTTAACAGCTTTTATCAAGACCAGCTAGAAGATTCTCCCTTCTATCCCACCAGTTTTGTTAAGAACTGTTTGTAATTTTTTCCAATTAATACATTTTTGAACTCTAATCACACATCACTCAGATTGAATTTATTAGTGTCGTCTCTGATTATCATAAATAATTTTAATAAGTTCATGTTATATTATTTCCTCCTGAAGGAAGCATTTCTCCTTCTATATTTCTTGTTTATGCACGTATCTATTCCATTCTTTAATATGACTTCTGTTGATTTGTTGAATACAGAATATTCTATTTGAAACTAATAAAGCTTTTTCACTTCCCATTCCTCCAACTGTTTTGTAGGCTAGGTTATAAACTGAAATTAGTAATTGCAAAATGTCATAATCGAATTCCTCTAGAACTCTAGGGTGAATACTGTCTGTACCTGGCAAATTGGTTTACTTTGTTTTTATCAGCTTCAGTTTGGTTAAAAATTTTTCAGGCTCACCTCACCTCTCCTCAGTCTAGGAAAAATGAAATAAGATTTATTTCAGCTTTTCACCATAAAAGTGGGCTAACAAGGAGGTCCCACCAGCACCTTGTGCTTTGCAGTATATTTGCAAGAAGTCTCATAAAGTTGATGGACACTGAGGTCGCAGAGGTTTCTGATTATACTATTATTAAATGATCTTTAAGGGTAAGATAAATGTCCATAGAATGAATAGTTGAAAGACCTTGTGATACTAAGAATGGCATTAATCTAATCTAAGTCTATCCACCTACAAGTTTGATATCCAGACTGAACTTGACATTCAAGATTCCAATACAGGGTTTGGAAAGAGATATATACTTTAGGAAGCTGGTCCATCCATTTAAGCTTACAGAACGATGAATCACATACTTTGCCTTTTATAGGGAAATCTTGGATAATGATCTTGAGCCTGATAATTTACTTTTTCCCAGCTGTTAGAGGAAACCCATACAAGTAATCTGGGCAGAGAAATGCTAGACAAAATTCAATGCAAATAAATGTTAAGTAATGCACATGAGCAATATAAAACTCTTGCTTTATTTAGCAAGGAGTGTATGTATGCACAGTAAATTATACATAATAATTTATTCAGAAAATAGATTTTTGATTCATGGATGATTCTTTGAGATTGGTAATTAAATGACCAGGGGAAGTAAAAAAATGCAATGAAAAGTAGGAATTATCTGAAAGGAAACACATATTAAAAGCCAGGAAAAATATCATCACAACACTTTGTAAAACAAAATCATACTTATCTCCAGCACATAAGCCAAATAAATTAGGGGGGGAAAAAAAGAGGAATTCAGGAGAGACTGGCTCAGATCCTCAGACACAGAGATGACTTACAGCCAGCTTAATGGAGTTGCAATGTTTGAAGAGTTAGCTCTGAATGTTTTCCAAACACCCTGTAAATTTACTATTTGTTGATCTGACAGGTCTTACACATGTGTAAGTCCATTTTACGTACGTTCTTTAGTGACAACAGTAAGTCGCTTTGTAGTGGACATTGTTATACACTATGACCATATTTTTTTCTGAACTTTAATGCACTGATATTTCCTTGGGCACTGTTTTTTTGCTATTACTACTAGGCCCATACCTTTTCAAAGGCTGGCTTCTTGGCAAAAGAAATTACCCCATTAGTCTTTGTTTCTTGTCAGGATAATCTTGGCAAAACAAGAACTACTAGACAGCTGGACTTTTGTCACTAACATTTTTGTTTTATTCTGCTTTTTTGTTCTCTGTTTGTTACCAATTTTGTTGATCTTTTAGAGCAATTCTTAAGTCTGTATCTTTCAAAATGGAAATTTATAGTAGCTTCTTAATGGTATAAATTTGAAAAAAAATGTATGATCTCAAGGCTTTGTCATGGATTTGCTTTTTCTCCATTATGAGTATTTTGGATCAAAATAAATTAATAATATTAATCATATCGAAATCAATTCCCACATCTTCTAGTGGACATAATTGAAGAAACATTCGTAGTAGAAAACAGAGGCAGTGCAGAGGAACATTGAAAATTGGCTGCAAATGAAGAGCCTACTTTGATTTCAAAGAACCAGTGCTCTGCTTTTACACATATTTTACACGTTATACACTTTACATTTTTATCTCCTTGTAGTTGCACATCATCTTGTACAGTATTTTTGGCATGGTTAGAGAGTGCACATATGGTATATTCCTCAAAAGAAATATCTGTGCTAAGTGACAGTGAGAATTATTGGTTACCCATTACAGAAACCTTTTGATTAAAACCGTACATGCTTTGGCTGCTGTTTCTAGAAGTAAGCACCCTCAAGGGATTTGATTGAAAATGTCAATTGAGGTATGACAGATAGGTTGTAAAAACATTAGCAGTGTTTCATGTTCTACCACTGTTCATTATGTTTAAACTAAAATTCTACATAGATATTACATCACACTCCACATAATATTTAAAGGTCATTCCCAAAATGTGGGAGATTAAATAATGTTTCTTTTGAGTAAATATGCTCTGAGATTTGTCATGTGATTGATATGGGAAAAAGATAGAAAAGGTAATGAAAACAAAGTTGGAAACTAACTAGGATTTCTCAAATATATTATTTTCACCCATTACAGAATTAGTTCCTGTGATCCGAACACAGGATTTACTCCCTACTTGTATGCCAAAAGTATAAAGATGTTACTGAGAAGACAACAGTTATGTCATATATTCTAGAAGCTTAAAAAAAATTCCTAAGCACAAACTATTAAAAAAAACCCCTGCTGTTGGAAGTCTCATAAGAAAGTCTAGTATGACTTTTTTTTGTGTCCATATGATGTCAGAAGAGTAGAAAATTCTATTAACACCAACAATAATAAATAAATAAATAAATAAACAATAATAAAGAAAATCCACTGTTTATTTCTTTGAATAATTTTCCTTTGGAAAATATAATACAATATAAACTAAACTTACAACTGCAAAACTGTCAGAACTATGTTGAAATTTACACATTTGTCAAAGAAATAAATACCAATTTAAAGAAAAAGAACCATGTCATAAGTAGAAATATGAAAAAAAGTTGACAGTAAGGTCTACTATATTTATTGAATGGAACTTGAGACAGTGAGTAATTCCAATACCAATCAGCTTACTCTTTGTATTCTGTCAAGACAAAATATATCCCTTATAGTCTATATGTTCTTATTCAAATATGACCTAATATTTTCATAGAACAACGCTACTAGGCTTCTTTCAAATTGGTGTCTAATTGTTCGTCAACATCAAGGAAGGAAGGAAGGAAGGAGGGAGGGGAGATATACAGCTTCTTGTTTCATACCAGTTATCATTTAAACCAACAGACATATTTATAGAGGAAGACTCAAACATATTTAATATCACTTTAGATACTTCAGTGAAGTAGTCTAGAATTCAGAAAAATTGGAAGGATGAATTATGGCTGTTCATGCCTCCAGTCATTACAGAGGAAATGTAAAACAATTGGGATCCTAATTATACCTGGAAATTATGTCCTCCTATGGTGTACTAGTGGTTTTAACACTAATGGCTGTATTTCTGATTTTCTTATGTTCTGGGTTGTTAAATGTCTAGGAATTTGAGTTGGTGGGCACCAGCATGACTCTGGTAGGAGTTCTGAAAATCTTAAAAGTTGAGCATTCACAAGGTAGAGGTTCTTTGCCCATGTTTTTAAAGCATATTGAAGTTGTGCCCATGCAAATCAGCTTTGCCACCAGAGTAAAATTGCTTCATCAAATTTTAGACAGACTTTTCATTGTGTATGTGAAAAAGAGGTGCTCTGCACCCTTGAAGAGTCTGTTAGATAGAATGAATATGAGTCCAAATTCCTACGCATATCTGACCTTTAAAAAAGTATTAATTTATGGGTCAAGAAAATGGACAGGTAAAGTCATCTGGTATCATTGGATAGACATTTGGAAAGAATTTTGATAAATAATTCATATGAAAATTGTTCTTTTCACTAGAAAAAGTATCAAATCAAACCAGCTTTGATTTAATATTTTTATCCAGAAAAATTCTAATAACTAGTAAGTCTTGGTATACTTCTAATATAAATTTTATTTAGATTCTGTTCAATTTCCAGTCTTGTTTACTAGTCTAAAGAGCTCTTTATTATCAAATTTCTGTTTCCCCATGGCTCTTCAGTATTTCTTTAAATTTTGAATCTGAGTGGACACAATATTAATTCCCTCACTGCTTAAACTAAGATAATATAAACTCCTTATTCTTACATAGTTTACTTTGTCTATCCTAAGGGTGTCTATCTAAGAGTAACATTAACTCATTAGTCACAATGAGGCACTAAGGTAATTTCCAAATGATTATCCCTCATGGCTAAGTGATATTATATTAAATCATACAATTTTATATTAATACACATTACAAAGCAGGAATCTGATCCATTCTAAGTAAGGGTAGAAGAATTTTTTTATTTAAGAAGTCAAAAAAATTGGCTTAATATATTTACCTGCAGAGTGAAATCTGACATCTTAGGGTCAGTCTCCAGTAATCAGATCATAATGATACAGAGGAAATTTAGTATTCATGTTTTTCATTAAACTGAGAAAACACATTTCTTTTTACAGCCAGATAAATGTTAGAAAATAAGTTTTAGCTGAGAAAAAATTTGAAGTCCTTAAGGAACTGTTGACAAGACACAAAACCACCCAAAAACAAGTGAATAAAGCTAGCAAGACTAAAATAATTTGCTCACGAATAGCAGAATTGTTCGAAATGGTGGCAAATACAATTCTCTTTTATGTAAAAGGGCACAGCATAATGCAAATGTATTATATTTACAACAGCTGTGTTGAATGGTCCACAAACAATTCTGTCCTCACCTCTTTTGTCAGTTCCTTTTCCACCTTTAGCTGAGCAAAGATCACAGAGGTCTGTTGTATGCCAAATCTGAGGGGTAAATGCAAACAAGCAAACAATCCTGGCAGAAAATTGAAAGGAGAGGGCGAAATGAAAGAAATCTGTGATTCATATGCAACATATTTTTCTTCTGCCCTTTAAATAGCTGCTATTTTATACAATAAATCTGGGAAATGCATTAAGTAAGTTAAATAGCAGTCAAGAAGGTCCTTTTTTTCTTAGATATGTACTTTGTACTTTGTTTTGAATCATCTTTAAGTCACTACTCCAAAGTATAAAAATATGATAGTATGTATTTTCAGAAATCCTCCTCCCCACTCCCTCCAAAGATATTTAATAAGACCACAAATTATTTTTAAATACCCGCATGCTGAAAACCATTTGTACTTTTATGGAAATTAACATATCTCTAAATAATACAACATAGCCGTTCTTGACTACCATCTCTGTCACTTCATATGTTATTTAGCTTTCTCAGCATAAATACTTTTACATAGTTCTCCCATTACACTATTTGAGCTTTCAAATTTCCAGATTTTTGAAATTAATGACAAATCATAGAGAGTGTTTGACACCTACAAAATAAAAAGAAAAACATTCTGGAAGTCTGCTCTTTCCAAATATAAACACTTTTTTACATCTGCTTAGATTTCCTTTCTTTCACAAGCCTTTAGTTTACACACATAGGAATGACTGTGTAGCCCCAAGTGTAGCATTACAGGTTTCCTATTTTGTGTATGGAAGACATTTATCAATCCTCTATACTGTGAATGCTTTTCACACACAATGCTTCTGAGTCACATCTACTGTTCAACTAAAATTGCTGGTCATACACTTTCTCCTTCACCTGTATTCACAGCACAAGTTCTATTTACTATGCTTCAGGAAAAAGAGTAGGTGAATTTCAACCTATTGCAATATCTATTCAAATCACATTTGATGTGATACTAGAGTAATTGTGTATACAAGAATACCAAAATAAAGTACAATTCTTTGACTATTATCACTGAAGTAAGAGCCTCCAATTCCCATAGTATTTGGTCCAATATATAATAGACCATTATGATGGCGATTTTTATGCTAACTTGGCTCAAATCACAAAGAAAAGTCTCTGAATAATGTTTTCAGGTTTGGATTACAATAGTATATTCAATTCTTTTGCCTGAGACAGTAAAATATCCCAAAATACTACTGTGCTCTTACTTACCTTGTTAGTCGGCCATTTATGACAAAAATATTGACAAATTAGGTATGTTTAGAAGCCAGATCTTTTGGCCTGTTGCTCTAAAACAAGAGGCAAAAAATTAAAGCTTTAACTCTGGAATGTGCTCATATTTACATCCGAAGAAGGTGGTTGTATTTTGAACTCATGACTTAATGCTGTTTTCACACATGAGAATGCAGATGTTGAGAAAAAAGTAAACAGAAATTGTTTTGACCAGTCTTGTTATTGCTGGTATTATTTTATGGCATTGTGTTATTACAAGAGGACCTGCCAACCTCAGGCTTTTTCTAAAATGAGGATTTTTTTAGGGATTCCCTGAGGATGGTGGAATTTTTAAGACAAGCTGCGTATCAGTGATGTGCTCTTATTATGAGATTAAAACAGAAGGAAGGTCCAATTGTCGTTGGTGATGTAAATGTCTACAAAACCCCATCTTTGTTACCTGAACACAAACTAAGCACGCGCAGGTCCATTTCATACATATCATAGCTGGTTTTATTCCCTCATCCAGGTAAACACATGCTACCCAGATATAGAATTCTTTAGTTACTGGCTGATATTCCTGTGTAAATATACAAAGCTTAAGGTGTTGTGCCTGATCCTTGTTTTACCCAAGAGTATGCTGCTTGAAAAGGTTAACTTTGGTCATCCTACCTTCCTATGAAGAAATTTTCCAGATGCCTCATTAACTTGTGTTATGTCAATTTCCTTACTTCAGTTTGCACAGAAGCTCAAAAGGTCTTACTTTAACAGCACTTTACCTTTTATTAAAAGGCTTGTAATATCATAAATATTATAAAAATTTTTTTCAGCATTTGTTTAAAGTAGTTTTTCAATTATTTGCTTCATTAAAATAGTTTCTTAAGTGCTTCCCTCATTTTCATCTGTTTTTTTTTTTTTTTTTCAGAATAGATGAGAACATGGCACTAAGTATTTTATAAGATCCATGAAGATTTTTGTGTATTGTGGTGGTTAGCATTATATTGTCCAGTATACACCTCTTCCAGCTACCTACATCATTCATGTTGTTGACATGGAGGCCAGGTTCTACCCAGCTTACATGAGAATATTCAAGCTCTTAAAAATGAATCTCAAAAACCACAAAACTTTTAAACCCTCTCATGGTTTTCTTGCTCTACCCCTCTCACTCTATGAGAGGAGGACTATGTGAATAGAGAGACCTTAAATGTGCTTTTGGATATTTGTAGTGACGTTCAAAATGTCATAACAGAGAGCTCTGCTTACATACACGTTGGTACCACTGATGTCTTTGACTGATGCTGACTTAAGCTTGAGAAGGGAGCTGATAACGAAAATTTCAGTGAATATCTTGTCCTTTATTTACAGAGCTGAAGAATTCATAATGGATTGAAGAAGTTGCTATAAATTTGTGAATAACTGTGGGGTGGAATTCTGTAGTACATTACTTATCCTAGTACGTGTTCTTGGAAAATCCTTGATGAGTAGACATGCAACAGTTCATCTTTTGCATAATGAAAAATATTTTAATTCTATTAAATCCACTGTTTCTATGAGACAGCCAATCATACAGCATGCAAAAGCAATTGACAGGTTAATTATGCAAGGTTTGAGTATTTGAATCACATTTTCTGATGTCAAGTTTAAAATATTTTCTCTTTAGGTAATTATGTTGGCAACTGAGAGTTTTAGGAAAAAATAATAAAGAAAATTTCATAGGGAGGTTTCTTGGAGAAACAAATAAATTAAAGAGTCATAATGCTTTTATTATATATTGAAGTATGCTATTTGAGGTTAATGTATCCTGAACTTTTCATCTGCTAGTGTGATTAACAGAAAAAAATAGCCGAAGCTTCATTCAAATGGCAATAGAACAAGAGAAATGATCCAGTAGAGGTGTGAGGAATACAGAGATTTTTCTCATCTGCACAGTCAGAAGCACACAGGAAAATTATATCATGTTACCCTCACGAAATACTACTTGAGTTATATAGCTGCCTGTGTTCTGAAATTTGTGCAACAAATGGTACCAAGATGACCATGACCTCATTCCACTGAGGTGAGGAAGTATCATTCCTATTTTATAACTAGAGAAACTGAGACAAGTGTAGACGGAATGTGTTTTACCCAAGGTTATGGCAGAAGTGTATGTGAAAGGTAGGTATAGAAAGCAGATCTCTTCACAGTCCTGTTTATTGTCCAGAAATCTCAGATTATTCTCTTTTAACCATATTCCTGTAACCTTCTACTGGCATATATACAAAGTACTATTATCTGAACAAATAAAATAAACATATGCATTTATTCTACAGCGAGTTATTCTGGTCTTGGAAATATTATTTGAAATTGTGCCCTTAGTTGTCCTGTTATCTTTTATAATATTTTCCAATTATTTTATAGACTCAGTCAATATCATCATTATTGGTACATAAAGGGATCTTTTTGTCTATATCATCAAGAGGTACCAAAGGAAAATATATATATTTACAATGCACAAAGCCTGTGGCTCTGCACTTTTACTTGCAAAATGTCACTAATCATCCTCTTAAAAAAAAATTGGGAAATAGGGCTTCATTATCATTTTTTGTCTGAAACCTAATTAGATTGATGCAAACATTGAATGGTTTATGAGACTATTTCCTTGGCCACAGAAAACTGTGTGGGGTGAAAATAAAGTATGGTGTTAATTATGGCTGTGAGCTATGGATCAAGCAGTGCAGTCCACACAGATCCTTTCTGCTCAAATGTTCCAGATTCTGGAGCCTTTGTGACAATCTGGAGGTTAATTTTTCTATTAGTGTAATCAGAACTATCTTTTCTTTGGGGTTTCAAGTTTATCCTGCATTTTTCAAAAAAAAAAAAAAAAGGTTGATAATTACATTAACTTTATAGGTTGTGTGGCTGACTAGTATAAATACACGTGTACTGCACTTACAACATTTTATAGAGTAGAGAATAATAAAAACTAGAATGAATTAGAGAATTTGTGAGTTAGAGACACGGACATTTGTTATGAATTGGCCTTTATATGTGTGTAGCTTGCAGAAAATAACTTAGTTACAATTTCTTTACATGATGTTTAGGCAACTATTTCACACGACCTTAGACTGATAGCATAAAAACTGGTTTCTCGGGGGATCTATGAAGTTTTATAATTGGTTTAATGCTCTCGAGTTTGGTTGCATTTACTATATGATGTGTATACACCACAGGTTTTTCTCTGATTGGCTTATTTCCACAATAAATTCTTGGCACATGCCAGAAAATAACTTACATTCTCTGCATTCATTTGTACACCTTTCTGGACATTTTATGAATTTCCTCTTTTTTCTTGAATGAGCAAACACTTTGCAAATGCTACACACCATTCATTAGCTACTAGACTGTGTCGGAATGGTAACAGCTGCAACTGAGATGGAAAAACAATTTCCATTATAAGTCTCTATATTAAATTTTCTAACAAAATATTCTCTTAAACTGATTTTGCCATCATTGGTAGTTACTGGCAGATTTTTTTTCCTTGAAGACAAGAAAGAGAAAAAGAGCTCAAAAAACTGACTCAGCCATTTTTTGACATGCATAAAGCTACCAGTCAGACTTTTTTTCTCAGATGTAGTATGAGAGTTTTATTGCTGATGTCTACATTAACAAATAATGAAACATCAGCATCGACTGTTGTCCACAGCAGACACATTTCTAGTCCAAGTTAATATCTGCTGAAATGTGCCTGGACTGTGAAGCACTGTGATGAAAATTAAAACATGGAAAGTGGTGGCAATAAGGCTTCCCTCAGTGATGCATCCCTCACTCAAACTAAACTGCAAATATAGGCACACTGTTCCTTTTCCCATACAAATTAAAAGCACCTTCTAATCTTGCATCCAACTTCCCAAAAGGAGCAGTATAGCATTGTGAGTTAATTTGAGTATTTGTTGGCTAAAATAACAATTTTTGAAAAATGAAAAGCCTGTTGCATTTCAACTAATTTCAGCTCTCTTTTGTGCAACTTTTTCTGTATGACAGCGATAGGGTGTAGGTTTAGTGGCTGTAGTACTAATTTGGCTTTTTGCCTTCATTAGCTTCTATTTTACTTTGTTTTCCTGTATTGGATTTTGATCATGTTACTGTCTCCATTCTCTCCATTTTATCATGTCCTTTTCTCCACTTCTGCAGAGAAGTATCAGTGAGGTGCTGGGAATATTAACAGAGCTGCTGTAACAGACTGGGAGTGGGAAACAAAGATAAGGACAGGACTGATGGTTATTCTCAGGTGAAGATATCGAACCTGGTTTCTCCTCAGAAGAAAGGGGCATTTACAGGAGAATTAGTTAATCTCTTCCATTCCTTGTTCTCCTAGGAGCAGCATAAATTTCAAAAGCACAGGTCCACATGAAGAAGTTTAATGCCTCAAATAACATCCTGGAAAAGTCTTAAAAATTACACTACTGTTTGTAAAATGAACTTTAAGAAATGAAAAGAACATTAGTAGTGACTCCCGGAGGGTGTGAAATAATGTCCTTGCCTTTTCAGGGAGAGAAGGGCTGGAAGGAGAAATGAGAGTATTAAGTCAAGCTGAATATAGCAGTTCTGTAGTCGTAAATAAAAAAAGAGTAAAAAATGCCTGGGTTTCTTTCAGTCCAGTCACTGAAAGCAAGAATAAGTTCTATTTCTTACACTGGTAAGCTCCATTTACCAGCCTTTTTTCTGATGACTACACACTGACTTAGTCTATGGTCTTGCATGGGCAGACAGCGGGATAGATAGGTGAAAAGATGAAAATCATATCTGTTGAGCCAGTGGACACATGGGAATAATTTGTCACTGAACACCTTTGTACTAAATGCCACTTGATACTAGAACTGCTCAGGTGTCACTTAACAAAAAACTACCTTTATATATGTTTGCAGGACACATAAACAGGGCTTGCATTGTTTCAGTGCTGGGAAAGCCTGCCATGTGGAATCAACCTGCAGTTCACACCTTTGACCTTAACAGTATATTGCATAATTCTTCAATTACCACATGCCACATACATCTCTAAAGAACCTTCTTAATACAGTTTTATATATATATATATATATATATATATATATATATTACTGTACTGTGGGTTCCAATACTTGTATCAGTTAATCCTGTAAAATTTGTGATTGAGTCACCTCCTCCAAAACGGAATCTCTAATACAATTTTTCCCTGGTAGGTTTGGATATTCATTTGCAAATGAATACTCATACTCTTTGCAAAACGAAATAATAATATCATGGAGGCCCTGTGTACTGTATATTCTTCATAGCATACCATATAAAATTGAAATGCTTCACTGCAAACTAGAGGTCCTCTACATTACATTTCAAGCACAGATATGACCCACTGCCAGACATACTTTCAATAGCGTAGATAAGCCTAAACTTAAGAAAATTTTTTCAGTGCTTTGGAGAATATGAGGGGAGAAATCCTGGATCTGCAAAGCTTTTGGGGTATGTGCTTCCGCTTGTGCTATTTGTGATGTTCGGCCAGGCGCACCACTGTCTTTTCCATTTACATTGAGTGCTCTGATATGCCTGATGTTGGGTTGCTGTGACCCACCCCTGAAGTTGAGGATAACTGAGGTTCTTATTAATAGATCCCTTGGTGCAGGTTAGAATGAAACAATGCTGAATGACCAGTGCGTATATGTGTGTATATATATATATGTGTGTGTGTATGCATATATATGTAGGTCAGGTTTACTTTAGAGCAACTTCATTACAATGGAAAGAAGATACATAGTCATTTTGGTTATTATCTATATAAAGGCAACAATATAAAAGTATAAACATATCACTTAAGAAAATATAAAAGTAAAAGAAAGAAATTATAACAGTAGATGGGGGAGAGGAAAGATACCACCACCTGTGGATCCAGAAACGAGACCTGGTTGTTGTAATTTTTAAGTCTGTTGGCCAAAGTGATGATCAAAGTCTTGATCCATCAGGTGTGAATTAAGCCCACAAAACACAAAGTTCAATGGGTTAATATATGTTCAGTTTCAGGAGCAAAAGCCCAGGTACCTCCCCTTGGGGAGAGGTTTTGCACTGTAGAGTGGAACACTGTGGATAATGTGCAGTCTTGCGGTGGAAGGCACCAGAAATGAGTCTGGGGGCACTTAAGGGGCTCTTTGGTGGTTTATGACCCCCTCTAAGACATGACCATTGTTTCTCATGCCGGCATAGCTGAGCCAGTTATGTGTTCTCAGAAGGGTGAATACCTTCAGGCCTAGAGGTGAATGTGAGTGTCCTGATACCTCCCCCAGAGGGGAGTTTTACACTTGAGACTGCTGTGTAAAGGAGGACGTTTGCAGGATAAAATGCATTATCCCACCTTGACAGGATCTGTTTCCTATCAGCATCTCCCCCATCTTGCTCAAAAACCAGCTTGTTCCTAAACAAGGTCAGTTTGTCACAATCATCTTCTGATGGTGGGTGTATACCCTCTCCATCTTGTGCAGATCAGAGGTTTCCCCACTACACACACAAATATCTTCCTCCTCTTCAACTGGGGGATGCAAACTTGGCCTCAGCCAAGCACTTAGTTGCTGGCTGATTATCTGAGTCATTAACCATTAACATTTCAGTGTCTCACAGAGGTGGATAAATAAATAAATCCTGATTTCATCATGCAGCACAGCTGATGAGATCTCTAAGTAGTCTGAACCTCACCTGCCACTAGTTTGTAAGGAGAAACATTGGACACTGCAGATTGCATAGAGGAATAGTGAATGCAAAAGTTGTGTCTACATTAGTAGTGCAACAGGACAAAGCAGTGTTGAACAAAGCAGTTAATGCTGGAGAATTGATAGGTATATTGTACACACTTAGGTGGATTTAATTTCATTTTACTCTAGTCCGTTTCCAGGGATTGATGTCTATTAGCAGACAGAAAGCATTTAGGTGCACTCATGGAACACATCTTCTGGTTTAATTTCATCAGAAAGGAACCTGGGTTGTGACCTCTGAGCCCAAGCTAATTTATATGTGCAGTAACAAGCAGTAAGTAGGATTATCATAAGAAATGAATGAAAACTGCAGTTCTGATTAAAATTAAAATGCTAATATATACAACAATATAACACTGTGAAAGAGTATGTACTGCTTTGAGAATTAATTGCTTTACATACAGATTTAGCCTAAAGGTCTAAGCAACTGGTGTTGAATATTGTGAGTGGTGTTAGGTAGATTGTGGATATCTGTGCATATCCATGTCTCACTATTCCTCATTAGAAGCCAGTGTGAGTACTCTATAATCAGACAGCATTAAGAAAGTCAGAACACATATTTTGGGCATATTTTCACTTTTTCTTTCCTGATTACAAAATAATAGCTAACACCACTTTTTGCCTTTTCTCTGTCATTACTTTTTGTCCAGTGACTGTTACCTAATAAATGCTGGTTTTAAGAAAAGCAAAATTCTTTCAATGTTCTGGATTTTATTTTTTTCAATAACTTAATTCGTTACTTTCTCCTCTGACAAACTGAATGCAGGAAAATAACTTAATACAAAATTTAAGTGTTCATAATATTGTCTTCTGCTGAGATTACTGTGCACATATATATCAAAGAGTAGCACACTGAACTATCAACTAGACTCCCTTATGAAAGGAGAGCTTTGTGAATTCTTTTGTTCTTAACTGCAGGTGACTCTATCTCTGAAAAGATCCTGTGATCTGATAGCTGTTTTTTCTGTGATCATGGTCAGCTTACATAATACGACAAAGGTGGAAGATTACTGCCTTCTCCAGGGTTGCTTAAAGTTACAGTCCTGATCTCTTGACCTTTAATTTCAGCAGGTTTGATTCCTCAAGGAACCCTGGTGTGCATACTTGGAGCTAATATAGCATTTTGCTGTTCAGTTTGTTGTAAGTGCTTTTACACTGACATAGTTTTAGAAGAGCAATAGTTTCTGGGGATCTCCTGCACATCATGGAGTTAAGGAATAAAGAGCAATTGACAGCACAAAATAACCCCTAGACTCACAGTATGCCATGGGCAACAAAACATTCTGTTATGGATATTACAAATGCTGATGTGCCACAGAACAATGGTGAAAATGTCAGAGGCTGCTTGTGTTATACTCCCCCAGCAGGGAACAGTGCAAAGATAAGACCTAAGCAAAGGCCAGTAGAGCTCAGAGAAGAGAGCTCACAGTTGAGGTTAGGAATAAATTATAAATAAATAAATTACTTTCTCTTTTTTTTTTTCTTTTTAGATGAATAAGGGAACACTAATAACAACAAAAGACAAAAACAAAGCCTTGTTTGTTTTCTACATTTTTTCCTAAGTAAAGTAAATTAAACCCCTTCCAACTGAAGGTTCAGCAATACACAATGTTTAATCTAAATATTTTTGCCTGAAGAAGTAGAAACCAGAGACTGAATCTGAGAATCCAAAATGTAAAATGTTCTGAAAACCCCGAATTACATTTTAAAATATTTTTTTAAAACATGTCACTACTACTCTTAATCTATTATTACCACAGTTATTAGCTTGGGAAATATTCACCAAATGAAACTGTTTTCAGTCAGGAATCTCAGTGTCTGCACATTGGAATTTTGGTGACCCACCAAAAGATTGGCACTAACTACCAGTGGCTTACAGCATCAGAAGGACAAACTAGCTTTGTTGAACAGAACTCAGAGAAAAATTTTTCTCATATTAGACTACTGACAAAAATTAAATAAAATTCTAAGTTTAATCTGCAGCAATGACTCTGAAACATTCTTTTACTATGGTGTGGCAAAAATGCAGTAGAGTTACAAAGGAAAATACAATAGGACATAGAAAATTATGTAAATAAGTAACAAAGGCTACAATTATTTAAATTTTTAAAAGCAATATGAACCAAAGAATGGTAACTGGAAACAATTGTGAGATTCACTTCAGAAGTCTTAATTCAGACTAAAGAATTTATGAAGACACAACTGCAAAGACATTGAGATGAATGTTGTTCAGCTGCCCCATTAGGCATCCCTTCATTATGTGATGCTCCATGTACAGACCCTGAGAATCACTCAAGTCTGCATGACAATACCAGTTTGTCTAAATCATCCCAGCTTGCTACTGAGGGTCGAATTCACCCAAAAGGAGATTGTTTATGCAAACTAACTTACACTATACTGTTTAGTATAGTTTGGTCACTTCATAAATATAGTGATTTAAAGCACTCAGCTATTAAAATAGTCACCAATGTCAATAGCAATTATTTTAGCAATAATTTACTAAGATCAAACAGTGGAAATCTTGTTGAGGCTACGCAACCTGTCTGCCTCCTTCCTCTGTTCCTGATGGACTTAAAGTCATGAAGTGTCTCATGCATTCTAATAGAATAAAAAGGTTGCACTCTGTGTTTTATTTATTTCACAAGTCTAATGTAGGTTTTCGGTTTTATTTTTGTTCTTTTTTATTTTTCCTCCTATTTTTTTCTTTTTAATATATATTTTAGAGTCAATAAATTAGCTGTTAATCCAAGCTTTTATGTAAAAGTTAAAATTCCAGTCTTTATGGTTATGAGGCAAAAGTTGAAAACATGTTTTAAGTGCAGTAGCAACACCTCAAAGCCAGGTGCAAAGGAAAAAGCACAGCTTTTATTATTATGTGTGAAAAAAAAATCTAATTTGGTTATCAGTCTTATTTATATCTCAATGAGACAACGTGTCAAATTACTATCTACAAATACACATAGCATAGTAATTAATTTTTGCAGGTGTTTACTTAGTCCCTTGTGCTTCTTAAGCAGATCCACATTTGTAAAGTTCAACAAGTTTCCGAACATTAATTTAATCAATTTATTCACAGTTTTGTCTTATGTATTATAAAAAATGAAAACTTGTTTGTGTTTGTTCTACAGAAATATGGTTTCTAAGAAGTAAAAAACCCCCAAACTCCAAAAAAACCCCAAACAAAACAAAACAAAAAACCTCACAAAACCAAAATATCCCCCCCCAAAAAAAAAACAAACACAAAAAAAAAACCCAAAAAACAAACAAACAAAAAAACCACTCAGACACACAGGGTTTCAGTTTATCTTTTCATCAGTTTCTTTTCTACTTATTTTGTGCTTTCAGTGGTCAGCAGAAACAGAATGATTTGTCCTGCAGTGGTAAATCAGTCTGTGTCTATTATTGCTCTCACTGTATTATTCTTTTAATGTAAAACTAAGACTTTAAATCTTATCCATAATCCATCTGCCGGCACACTGGGATGCTAGCAGCTCAAAGTGAAAGAAATACCAAGTTTTCTTGTGTGATTGGGAGTTTCCAACTGAATCCATATGTCAGATATATAAACTGGGACACTTGCTCAGACTTCAAAATCTTGCAGTTAGTTACATCTGACTGAACAATGTCAGCTGTCCTTAGTTTGCTTTCAGTGGAAATCTAATTACCTGGTGACCTTAATTCTGAATTTCTAGCATACCCTGAAAATTCCATTAAAGTCCTGACATTAGAAGAAATTTTTATTTTGCTCACAGTGGAAAATGGCCAAAATGCCACCAGTACCTACATCCACTACTCATATTTCTTGTAACCCAGAATGAAAGGGTTGCATTATCATCTTGCATTATTCTCCTTCTATTTACCTATTAATAAAAAACCCCCTACATTAAAAAGAAATAAATTGCAGCAGTGTTTTTATTGTTTTCCAGTGGTTCTGTATCTCTCTGCCTAGTTCTGTCAGTGACGACAAACTGACTTGGGAGGGTCTGACTGTCTGAAACAACCAATTAAGTCATCCCTGTGTTGTTTAATAAGGACAAAATCAATTTCAGAATAGATTTTGAGAACAAATGCTGAAACACTGTGTTTGCTCTAGCAATAGACTTTCAAGTGTTGAGCTGACAGAGAGTGATCTGTGGTAAGAAAAGTTTTTATCAAGAAACTGATTTTTCTGTTGTAGCACCCGAACATATCCAAATTTTCTTGTTCTTGTATAAACGTAGATATTTGGTAGTTCTTATCCCAGAGAACTTTAATCTTTTGTCAGGCACTAAACTTGTAATTTAATCATTGGCCACTTTCTCTTACTTTATCTCTTCTGAAAAATATCCCTAATAATTTAAGAAAAAAAAAAATGTGTTATGGAACTGAAGACAAGTAAGTGAGAGGCTTCTATGTCCAATATATTTGGTTAAGTTTAAAAGTATTGTCTGTTATGGGTTTTAAGTAAAATCTATAAGTATTTCTCTTGATTGCCTTGAGAGAATGCTGCAAAATGAATTAACCTGCAACATAATTTTAAAATCTTATTTTCAAAGTTCTTCCTAATTTAAAAAAAAAAAATATTTCAAACAATATCAGTATACCTGACCTTTTTTTTTTTCAGAAGTCATTTAATTTAATCAGTTTCTTTCCAGAGATCTAGTTAGCACTGATTTCAGTCACAAGAACCTGTCTCATTTAAGAGTTGATATTAAATTTCACTCAGAAATCACCACTTTTCAGTGTGACTAATCATATCACAGATCTGATGACTGCTCAGTCAGAAGTTGTCTGAAAATGTAAGTGCTTGTGAGTGATCCAATTGATCCATGACACTAAACTTTCTTTAGAGTTTAACATCTCTTGTCAGCTTTTCCATACAACTATAAATGACTAAATAGAAAAGTTATTTGATTTATCAGTACACATTACTTAACTGTGTTATTCAAAACTGACATCAGCTGACATAACGAGAGAAAAAACACTTGTTAGTTCTTTTTCATTTGTTCTCCTGTTGGAATTACTGAAGTCCACTATAAAAATAAATATATCAAGCAATGAGAAGTTTCCATATGTCTGGAGGAAATGCATACAGTAGTATAAGGATCTCACTGTTCAGAAGATTTTGATTTCAATAAGTAAATCTCACAATTCCTAACTATGCATATTTTCCTTATACTCAACCATCCATCCTTTAGCTGATATTTTTGCAGACCAAATAATGGAGCTGCAAGCATGTTTTTTTACACTCTTGATAACTTTTTAGTAAATTGTACCCCAAAATCTTCTTTTGTCTCCCTTCACCCACTTGTATTTTTCTTTTCTTGTTTCATTACAAACTCACCAGTGTCAAGATATTTTAAATATATCTATATTCTATAGATGTACTAAGTATATATATAGAGAGAAATTCTATAGCTCATGTTTTTCAGATATATCTCTACCGTCGTTTGATGACAGTCAAATATTTCTTTTAAAAAGAATCTTCTTGAAACAAGCAAGAGTGCTAAAAAAAACCCCAACTTTTCTGTTTCAGTTTTGGCATCCCACGATGGCTTCTAATTCTTCTAGTTTCTCTTCTGCTATTATTTTAGATCATGTCTTTCGAGTCTCAGCTGAAGATTCTTACTGACCTGAATTTTCAAACCCTGAGCTAAGCTGTGCATTGTCCGCCTGTAGTCCCCCTGTTAATTTTACAGCAGGGTCGAAGTGCTCATGATGTGTCTTGCTGTGAATGAGTGCCAGGGTCTTTGAGAGAGGACAAAATAACTTGGCACTTAATATATCCGCCCCCTCGAGACTCTGTAGGTGGTCAGCCATTCCAAATTACCTTTGTGGTTCTGATTTTTCTTGCTTGTGTTGTGCTGTAGTGTATAGTGTTTCAAACCAAGTCTTTGAGAATGCCTAACAACCCCACAGGGTTATTAAATACAGATCTTCGTGTCATAAGGGATCGTTTTGGTCATTTAGTGTGGCCTGACATCTACAGATTGTCTCCTAGAAAGCTCATTAAATACTCTTGACAAAATCATAACCTAATGTTCAAAAAAATATGCAGCAAATTGAAATATGAACTGGTAATAAGAACTGTTGGCCTTTTGTTGTTTTTTTTTTTTTTTTCCCATATTGTCTTTCTTGCCTGCTTATTTGGCATTCCTGCCTTTGCTTCATGAAATCTTTAGCCATGGTCGTGATTCTATTTAAATAAAAATACCTTTACTTTGACATTTTTGAAATTAGAATCCAGACTCTGGAATGAAGGTCCTGTCTCATGTCCCTTTTCTTGGTTCTTAGCTTGTCCTTTATTTAGCTACAGTCTAGAACATGCTTAGAATTACTTCAAAGAAAAATTAGGGTTAGTGGAGTTCGGGTGAAACTTGACCACAGCTAGATTTCCATTTCACACCTCTACCTTTCAGGTATAATGTCATGCATCGCTTGTGTGACTTGTACATAGTGTACCTGAGTGATATATAGACTCAATAAACAGATTTGATACTCCATCATAAACCTTACTATGTACTTGACTAACAGGGCTATAGTAAAGGATTTCTTTACCTTCACATTTCTTTCAGGATCTACACTTCTAAAAAAGGACATGTGTAAGTTTTAGTTCCAGGGACTTTGTAGACCACTTGTTTATTCACACACTTCTAAACAAAGCTTTTCAAATTATTTGCTTTCACGTAAAATCTGTGAGTTCAACCTAGGAAGAGGTAAAATAACTCTGATGTGTCTGAAATATCAAGGAGCATTAAAATAATTGCACTTTCTATGTTCTTTGATAGTTTACAACATGAATAACAGACAGTTGATGTGAATTATTTTTGCCCTTTCTATTGACTTGTGCATTCTTTTTCAGAAAAAACTGTAAATTAATGTAAAAAATCTAGAGCATTCTGAACCACTTGTTGTTTATGCTTTGCATTTTTTGCAAAGTATTCCCCTTTAATGTCCTCTTTATTTTATTTTTTTTTCTATTAATTCTGAATTCCTTCTTTTTCAACACTGAATATTCTTGTAGATGTTGTTAGTTGCCTTAATGGACAAGTATTGTTCAGTGACTCATTCAGTTCTTGAGGAATACTGCATCCTACCTGCTAACCTTCCTGGGAACATACTCTCCATTTCCATCCTGATGATTGAATCTCAGTGATTGTACATTTCCACTCTCAATATACAGTATATTATCTATATTAATCCTGAAATTTTTATCACTTGCAGAGGTCATAATTATTAATCTATAATTACATTTTCTAATTCTTCTTTTTTTGTTTGTTCATATGGTTTTGTTTCTGTAATCAGTTTCTTCACTTTAATATAGTATGACCATCATAATACGTACAAAGATCACCTGGGATTCTTTTTGCTTATTTCATTGGGGTTTGGATTAATCCTATACTTCTAGGTTAGATGAAAGGACAACTTAGCTCCTGCAGCTAAGATGATTTGAAATCCCTCATATATGTAAGAAATCCAAGTGAAGAATTCCTTCAACTCTCTTGAAGTTTGTCTTTTTGTTATCGAAGTTATGATGTAGGCAAAGCAATGTAACAAACTTTTTCTACAGGTCTGTTCATGGGAATGTATCAGGCTAGGTCTTTCAGAAACAATTTAGGGGAATTAAGGACCCAAATCCAAGAGAGATTGAAGTCCAGATGCAATTGATCTGTTGTCTAGTTTAGGCTTCTTTTCAAAATCTTTCACTTAAGATTCCTTGCCTACCTATTTTATTAAGATTGAATTCTGCAGTTCTTTCTCAGTGAAAACCTCCATTGCTGCTTAACTGTCAAGGCATCATGAAAAACAGTTCACTGAAACAGTAATAGAGAAATCTGAGCATCTAGTACTGTTCTGTCATCACTAAGTTAATTATATCAAAATCAAGTGAAAAAAAAAAAAAGAGAAAGGAATGTCAACCATTTGTCTGACATAAATGAGATATGTTTTTCAATATTTGAATTATACTTCTGTATTTTATTCTAGTGTCTGAGAATGTAGGATCAAGTCACAATGTGTGGTGGATTCCAAGACGTTTCTACACCTGGCTTCTTGGCACTATGACAAAAAGTGACAAGGCAAACCATAAAGCACAAACATGAGACCCATAAAGCAGAGGACCCAATAAATTTGATAATACTCAGACTTCAACTTGAAAATCTCTCTGGAAGATCCCTGCTGGATTTGTAATCCTCAGTAGCGAAGGTGATGAAGGAAAGCCTGAGTGCAGAATTTTCTTTGAGCAGTATTGCTTAAGTTCTGTCACGAATGATTGTAAATTGCACATAAATATGTGAACCTAAATGCTTATGTCATGCTGAATATGTTCTGCTGCTGTTACCACCTGTAATATACAATACAGGCTGTATACAGATAGGTGTGTCTTGCTTGTTTGTATTAACCCCGTCTTGGTGAAAAAATGAGGCATTTTCCTCAATACTTTTGATCTTCAAAGAGTGCTTAAGGGAGTCACGAGTCTTGCTTTGGCATATTTTCTGCTTTAATTGTTAATTTTTCCATACATTCTTCACAGGATCACTCTTTTAAGTCTGGAGTTTCAGAACAGCCTGTCTCTCTTTAGGCAGATGTGGGGTTTTTTCCACCTTTTTCTAAGATCATGAAATGTTTATCCTTTATTTAGCACCTGTATTTTTTCCCCTGCAGGAAAAATCATGTCATATCTGTGACTTGAGCTTCTTAAAGAGTAATGTGACTTGAAAAGAAAGAATTTAGAAGAAAAGTAGATCTGAAAAGTAAACAGTCTATGTTCAGGCCTGCTTTTCTTTAGAGTGTGCCCAATACTCTTTTCTTTAGAGGTAATGCCCAATACAATCAAAATCTACCAGAAATTCTTTCTTTAGGATGTGTCGCATCTTTATGTTTTGTTGTTTCACTACTTGATAGTCCCATAATTACTCCCTATTAAGCTGAGAAAATACCTTCAAAAAACAAAATCTTGCAGAACCATAAACTTCACTTTCGTCTGACAGCATGGGGAATTGAGTGAACATTGAAGATACACTGAAGTTAAGAATGTGGGTAATTCATGATGTACAGAACAGACTGGCTAAACAAAAGAGTTAATTTTTCATATCTGCAGTAGCTGCATTTCAAGGCTGGAATTTGCTGTGGCTTTTTTAACCAAATACCCACTGATGACATTAGAGACACGTACCTTCCTAAAAGTAAACCAGCTCATGCTCTTTGATATCTCTCCAGAACGCAAACCAGAGACCAGTCAGTATGTGTGACTGAGAAATCCCCTCAAACTCATATTCCTGTGATTTTGAGGTGATCCAGTTAGACACTGGGAAATTTGACGTCAGTACCGTGTTGTTTCATGAATGCAAGGGGAAATGCCCTGCATGATGGATGCTGTTACAGAAAGGTAGAGGAACTCTGAAAGCATTGAGAAATGAGATCCAGTAGAATCTAGATGCCAGTATTTATACTTTATTGCTATCATTTTCCAATACAAGGAAACTAAGGAGACTTTTTCATAATATAGTCCTCATCTCAGTTCACTAGCACTACTGTCAGAATTTACCTCAAGTGGCTGAAAGTTTCTGAAAGTCTCTCAACTTGCAAATCCATCTGAAAATTCTAAAGAGGGATATATCCACTCTTAAAAATAAAAAAAATAAGGTTATGAACCAGAGGAGGAGGGTTGTTGTTTATGCATGTCCTTGTGTGCATTCAGTGATGCCCTTTAAAATGAAAAATAGGTGAATGCTCTTAATAAATGACAACATGAAATATGTGTTTTATGTATGACCATATTAGGATAAATATCATGACAGACTGTGAGAAAGTGAAAAAAAGCAAGTAAAAAAAATGTAGAGTCAAAAAGAATTACAGAAGAAAATGAGAAATTACACTCTACCATACCCTCATCATTTTTTGGTGAGTAAAAGGCAAAATGTATGATTGCACAAAAGCTAATTTCACTAAATTAAATGCTCGAAATAGATCAGGTTTCATGAGGTGAGAAGCCCTGTTTTATGAGCCAGGCTACTTCTGTTGTAGATCAACAGATCAAAGTTTCGTATCAATATTACTCTGTAATTGTCTATATCTGTTAGTCTTGTTTGAGTCCTGTTTTGCTATACTGAGAAAAATACTCTTGTGTTCATGTTAAAAATAAAGCATTAACAATTATTGAGGCATTAAGAAGGGAAAGATGTAATGCTGACAGAAAAGCTAGATATTCGAAACTAGTGTAATCTTTTCTCACTGTAGGAAATGTAACACTTATATAAGTCAATTCAAAGTAGAGAAAAGGTCCATAAAAGAGACCAAAAAGAGCAGTGGGATTAACTGAGACAGTGAGATATAGAAGGAAATTGAAATGAGAGGGAAATAGCAAAGCTATGTAATAGCAAATCCCATACAACCCCTGTGTGTAGCTGCCAGAAGTACTTGAAACAGCACGACAGCAGACAAAAGGGCCAGTACCTGAATTACATAAAATTTAAAAGGAAGGAAATAAAAAACATTATGCTGGGAAATAATTTATTTATTATGCTGGAAAGTATTTATGACTTTCATTTTTTTCTGTATAATCTTCTGAAAAAGATGACTCATTGGGCTAGCCATTTTTTACTGTTTCTTTTGTCTTGTCACTATTTACTGCCTTTTCATACATTTTATGTTTTCATGTCTCATAACTTTTAAGATGCTCCCTCTTTCCCAAACAGTGATCAAGACTAAAATTTCGACCTTCACCTCTGAGAGAATCCCACAAGATGATCTGTGTCCAGACTGCACTAGCTTTCAGGTACTGAATAACTTTCTAAAAGAGATATCTAGTAGATGTAGTACTTTCTTACCTATGCATTTTTGAAGGTTTTGGGTTAAGGACTACCTTACCCAAGAGATAAAAATGTATGCTTATTTTTTTTATTATTATTATTTTCCAAACACTGACCCAAAAGTTGTAGGTAGAGCATTAATATTACAACTCTATAAAAAGTAGCAGCAGTTTTTTCACTGATTTCAGAGACACTGAGGCTGTAATTTCTGAGGTTACTGACTGAAAACAGGCATCATATATGTGCTTAGGAATGTGTGACTGAGGAAGATAAAATCTCATTGTCTAATAACTCATTGGTGACTACTAGTCTTTTTCCTCAATTTTTAAGATCATTCATAATACACAGCTTAGAGAAACACAACGTTTACTTGCTCCCAGGAGATGGACAACTATTCATGCAAACATACATTCTTATTTATGCACTGACATTGCAGTCAAAAACACTTTATACAGAAATGCAAAATACATTGTCTATACAACACTTTGTTAGCATAATGCCAGCTACATTGTCATCATAAAATTTACTGATAAAATTTATAGTATATGAAAGCCCAGTATCTGAAAAACATTCATGATCAAGGCTTATATAGAATGCCAAGAAGCTCAGTTCATCCTAATGCAGTCCAAGTACTGTCCCGGTTGTTCCAAGGACATAGATGTGAAGTGGAACTCGATAAATGGACTGAGTTAGAAGGGTACTTTAATATTATTGGCATGCAAGTGAGCACAAAAACATTCTAGTTCTCCTCAGACTTTTTAAGTTCTCTATTTTCATTGCAGATAGGGAAGTTGTCAGTACTATTCCAGTGGAAAAAAATCAGTATTTTATGCAAATTTAAACTACCAAAAGTAGAACCCCTAAAGAATAGTGATATAGGGTATATTTACAGTCAAATATCTTTACTAAATTGGATGGAGAATTCCTGTATTCCATATGAGTTATTCAAACCAATGGGATATACTGTTCGACTAGGTGAGTAACAGGCAAGTCTGTTTCATCTCTATGTGCCAGAAATCTGCATTGGAGAACCAATCAATAATCTTTTCTTTCATCTTTTTCAGAAATAATTCTAGAATTGAGTGGAGCAGTCTGGGGTTACTATGAGCAAGCTTAGTGGCAAGAATATATCACCTATAAAATTTTGCCAACAGATATCAGGTGTCTAAAAAGGTGTCTATTTATAAGGCTAATAAGAGAACCAGGATGGAATTTTACTTTATTTAATATTGAATATAAATAGGAATTTATCTATTAGTGAATTTTTATTTCTGTATATTTAATGAGTAATGTCTTAAAAGTGTAATTTAACATATAAACATACATGCAAAATCATGGAGTGGTTTTTTCTATAATACTTTTACCTTTTTATTAGGAATTGACCATAAATGATAATTTAAAAAAAAAAAAATACCCCCCTCTCCAAAGCAGAGTTTGAATAGACATGGCTCATTTATGTCATTTCACTGTTACTTTTTGTTGTAATTAATTCCTGTGTATAGTTTGAGAGGGTTGCACATGCACTAGGTTGAGCTGAGCACACTTTGCTCTGCTTGTCAAAAGATTGTGTTTTAGACTAACAACACAGAGACAGAATAAGATAGCAGTGAAGGAATGGGTTCTACAATATAGCTTCTGCTACAAATATTAATTCTGATCAAAGTTCATTAACAGTTTTTCCAGGGTGGTATACATTTTTATACATGGTTGTATATATACTTTTTGTCTTTAAAAACTGTCCTGGTTTTAAAGGGCAAGCCAGTTAAGCCGAGAAGAAATCAGTCATGCAAAGAAGCAAAAAGCTATAGGAGATAAGGGTGAAGAAATTTATACAATATTCAACAGGAAGGAACTACAAGAGATCAATTTTTCCATCTCATTGCAAAAGTAATTGCTAACAAATGTTTGAGCAACCTGTTCCTTAAAAAATCATCCAGGAACAGAAATTCTGCAACATTACTTGGCAATCATTTTTCAAGGATTAAATATCTTCATAGTAAAAAGTAATTTTTCTAGTATCTGGCCAAATTACTCCTTATCGATGTATGGTACACTTTTCAGTACCATTTTCAGTACCATTTTTCATACTTGCAGAAAACCATTGATTTTTTTTTTACTGCCATCTTCCAGATGACAAAAAAAACATAAATTGTACATTTCCTGCTCATTTCTTTTTAACCTTTTGGACCAGCACACATGTATTTTGGTGTGAGTCTAAACCTGGAAATTTGATGATGCTTTTGGGAACTCTGAGTGAAAATTTACTTCCTATATCTTACACAGTATACTTTCCATGAACAGTGAAGGAAAGAAGTTCTCATACCCCCACTCCAAATTCTGTATCGAAAATGAAGGGTCTTTTTAAATTCCTTTTATTAAATATATTAAATTGTGACCATTTATAAAGCCAAATCACTTTAACAAAGATCAGTTAAGTAATTAATATCTATTATTTACTAAAATTATACCAGTTTCCATAAATTTGGAGAACTACAGAAGATAATTTAGTTTAGCATTTTATTGAATATTTGCCCTTATGTTTATTTATAATATAGCTTTATTACACACACACACGTAAAAAATTATGAAAACATACATTACAGATATAAGAAATAATATATATATTTATATATATGTTTACATATCAAAACATATATTTATATTTAAGTCAAATATATTTCCTAGTTTTTCAATTTCTCATTAGGAAAATCTAACATTTTTAGAATGTTTGATACACGTATTTATTATCTGTTACACTAAACTGAAATGTTTTGTGTTGTATTACTTGAAGGAATATGCTTATAATGCAGATGAAAAACGTAGTAAAATTTAACAGCATTAGGTGAAATTAATTCTCGTATTTATTAAAATTTCTGAGGAAGGTCTCACAGTTAAGCCAGCACACAAAAGACAAAACAATAGCATAATTAAAAGTAAAATAGACATGGTACGGAAGAGTGGTCAAAGCTGAATGTCATTACATTATTAAGTTTTCCCGTGGTAAAATGCAGTTTTCTTTAAATATCCCAACATAGGCTTGAGAGACTTCAACCTCTTAGGTTACAGATTTCCTCTACCCTAGCTGACCCTTTGTCAAGTAAAGATGAGGGTATTGTCCTCCCCACTAACTGTGACTAGATATTTTTACTACATTAATTGTTTCTGTGGCATCTGAGAACTCATAAAGAGCTACCACTAGAGATAATTTAAAATTTCTATTGATACAATATGGCATAATGTTTATATTACTTATTGTTTTAGGTAGTTTGTAAACTATCAGCAATCTCACTTGTTTTTTTTTATGGAGATGTAGCATATTTGGCCTTTTCAGTCTTCTTCTGATGATCAGTCCTGGAGAGGAGGGAAAGCTGCAACATGATAAGAATTTATTTTCCATATCTCCTGGACAAAACTGTCACAAGCAGGAACAGCAATGAATAGGAGTTGTGGTGGGTTGACCTTGGCTGGATGCCAGATGCCTACCCAACTGCTCCATCACTCCCCTTCCCAGCCAGACAGGGGAGAGAGTCAGATAGAAAACAACTTGTGGGTTGTGATAACGCAGTTTAGTAAAGCAAAAGCAAAACAGAAGCTTGCAAGTGCAAAAGCGAAGTGAAAGATAACAAGGTGTATTCTCAATTTACCATCAGCAGCGAAGGTCAGCCACCTCCAAGAAGCAGGGCTTCAGCATGTGTAACAGCTCCTCAGCAGGCAGCCACTGGAGACAATGAATGCCCACTTTCCTGCTCCTCTCCTTAGCTTTTGTATCTGAGCTGATGTCATATGGTATGGAATATTCCCTTAGTCAGTTTGGGTCAGCTGGCCTACCTGGGTCCCCTCTCAGGATCTTGCTCTCAGTTGAGGAAAGAATGTTACAGTGTTGGTGCTGTGCTCACCAGTAGCCAAAACACCAGTGTGTTATCAACACCCTACTAGCTACAGCACTGTTAGGGCTACTACGGGGAAATGAACTCCAGCGCAGCCAGACCCGATATTCTCTTTGTATGTATCTTCAGAGAGAAACAATTAAAACCAGGCCTCGTCATGATTATGTGTAGCTGACAAGTAAAATATTGAAGTGAAATTTTTCAATGGACTAAAATCCAGTGCCTAATTTTTCCATGAGCTTGGTATGTGGTTTCACATCTGCAAATATAAATGGTAGTCCCAGTTGATGTACAGTTGATTTTACAGCTTGAGCAGTGAATAGGATGTCTCCTTTAACACTAGTCATCCTGTCATATCATATTATGGACTTTTCCATTAGACTGTGACAACACACAGCTCCAGAAGATTCAACATCAGATGTCTGGACTGATAAAATATCAACCATATTGACTAGTTACCTATAGCCAGTATAGTGTTTGAACTGGCTAGCCTGCAGATGAAACCCTGCTAGAGCCAACAGCTGGAAGTCTCTTGGCATTTCACTGTCCACTAATTTCAATATTACCCCAAATTCTGCAGGAAGTAAGCTAATGCAGTAAAATTTGGCGAGTATTTATTTAATAAAAATGATATTTTTTTTAATTATCCATATCCACACCACAGAGTAAAGTTTTACTCATTTTTAAATCACATTTTATGAAGTTGGTGTTTCTTAAAAGGAAAACAAATGTCACTCATAGAAATCAAAGGTCTCTAACACTTTATCAGACCTATCACAATAGCAATGTGAGCTTCCTACCCCTAATCCACAATATATTTCATCTGTGATCTATATAAGATATTTCTAGGTGTGTAAGGAACATACAGATTCCTGATAATTGGTTTCAATGTTTTATGTGCAAAGTCTTGGCAGCTCTGCAGTTAATATTGTCTGAACGTGCTTTGGTCTCACTTGAAATAGAGGACAGAATAGAGCATTTTAGGGCATTAAGTTCATGGTCTTATTGTCACCATGTGATACAACTGTCTCCTTAAATTTTTAACTCTTGGAAGGCAGGTTGGTTTGTCTGTACAGGACTTGGTGGACATCTACCCCAAATCTAAACTTTACTGAAGCTCAAGGATATTCTCATTCTCAGCCCACGGTTGCCCAGTGTATATCCATTCATTCCTATACCAGCCTGGCTTGTCTATGTTTTATCTTTTATGAGATACATGAGGCAGTCACATCCCCTTAAATCCTTTACTGTACTAACCATATCAAGATTTTCAGTTTTTGTAAAAGAACTCGTAAAACAAGTTTTTACTGATTTGCTTATACTTCATTCTGATCAAGGTTTGAGTAATCTTTCTTGTAACTTCTGAGAAATTGCAAACAATGGTAACTCTTGTTAGGTACTTCCGTTGATGTTATGGCAATATATATCCAAATATCTATTGAAAGAAAACCCCAGAAACCTATCTCATTTTAAGAACATAAAGAAGGCCATAACTTCTCTGAGAATCTGCCAGGCCTGAAGAGATTGGAAAATGCTCTACACACTATTATTAGAAGAACAATGAGTTTGGATCAAGATTCCTGAATAGTTCAGCTAGATGATTTGCTGTCTGTGTTTGAAGAAGTCTGTGCTTGCACTTTTTCCTTAATGACTTGGAATAGATCTTCTCTAACAGGAAATAAAGTTTAATGGATTTCATAAATACTGTTGAGAAAAACAACCAAACAGCATAAAAGGTAACCAAAGATAAAAAAAAGAATTATTAAACTTTTTTGATTCTACCTTTAAAAAATAAGACTATCCTGAGCATTTTGAGCACCTTTTCCCAATGAGTCACTTGACAGAAAGAAAATGTTTTATAGCAAGGATTGTCTACTGAAGAACCTAATCAAAATATTATTAAACAATTACACTGCAGTAGGCTGTTTAATGAAGTGTTTTCAGTGCAGTTTGAACGTTAATAGCAACAGTGTTAAGCTGCTTTGTGCTCTGTGTATCAAACAGCCTGGAGTAATGTGAGCTGACTAACAGTCAAAATAAAATCTTGAAGCACCTTTGACAGACAATATACTTTAGCCAGTCTAAATCTTGTCATGCATTATTATTGAGCATGGAAATGACAAAAAGGAATGTCAAGAGCTTCTACATAGCATATATCATAGTTAGCTCCATGATAACGAGGGGCCTCCTGCATTCTTCCTCATGGCTGTCCCATGCTCTAACAGGAATTTGAATCTGAGAAAGAATTTGAGGCTGCATATTCAATTGCTGTGCAGAAAGAAACTTTAGATTTCTCTTCAGATTCAGAAACTCCTGGGTGTTACATCAGTGTGTAATTTGCAGGTAGTCACCTGGATCCCATAGGATCAATTGGCTTTAAAAGAAGAGAGAAATAGCAGGAAAAGGTCTGCTTGAATCTGCTGACTAAAACTTTTCCAAAGCTCAGTATCTCTGAGATTTGTGCTTGTTTTATAAGGGGCCAGTAATAGGGTATCCAACCATCATTGAATGGAGGGATAGGCAGAGTATTTAATGATTTCAGTCCCAAAGCAATAATCTAAACTTTATTAAGAAGATTCAGTGTTACTGAATATCAGCAAAGAAATAAATTGAATGTGAAAACACAGTGCAAAATTTGGATTTAAATCTGGAATTTCTAGACATGAGTTTTATTACTATTAACAGAAGAAGGGTGTGGGAAGATGTGAAAATTTACAACATTCCAATAATCTTTCATGGTTATCCTAGCTATGCAACTGAGAACAATAGCTAATGAGATATGGTGAATCATCTTTAAAGGTGATTTAAAGTTATTGTCAACTCCCCCTCTCTACCGCCCTAAAACAGAGTTGATCTGAGAGAGACAATGTCTCTACTTCAGCTTTATCTCAGTTAAACATGTGCATCTTATCAAATGCCAATAGAAGAGTCTTTAGGCCAGGATGTTGGACTTTGTGCTGAAGCATCTGAGCTGGGTCACACTTTCTCTGCAAGTAACTCTGCTGCATATGGCGGGGAAAGAAACACAGCTTTCCACTGGTTGACAGAGCAAGCACATAGGGACTACCACTAGCACTGTAAAGTGGCTGGGACACTGCCTTCAAATTGAGTTTATGTCTTTATGGGTGTCTAGGTGTAGTCTGCAGCCTGGGTGTTTCAGCATGGCATGGCTCAGAAGCCTTGCAGAAGCACCATCTGTTTCTCCTCACATTTAAGGGGAGACTGAGCTCCCATAATAATGTCTTTTAGTCCCAACCTGTTCTGCTCCTGCATCAATGTTTCTGTTCTTGTGCTTTGCCAGAAATGTGTGTGGGCTTTCATATTTTTATCCCACTGCCACACCAGGACCATAACTGTTGATGTTAAGATGGGGGTAACAAGCACTGTTACTATGGTAAAATATGTCATCTTACAGCAGTAAATCTTGCATAGTACAGGAACTACTGTATTGTGAAGAGAGGAGCAAGTTGCATCATAGTTGTGACAGGGTGAGAGTGTAGGAAAAGTTAGTGAGCTCTAAATCAGTTACACAGCTTACTTTATGAGCTTACCCTACAGCAGCTTGTTCAGCTTCTTGTGACACCTAATCATTTTTAGTCTTCTACAAGAAAATTTAACGTGAAGTTTGCTGAAATGCAGGCAGGTTGGTGCTGAAACATTTTTTTCTTAACATTTACGGAAGCCAACACAAGTTGGAACAACATTTTGTCTCTCTTTTGCAACTTAGCAACACAATGCACTGATTAGAGTAATTCTCTCTTCTAAACAACTTCTTCCTCCACTTCCAAAAATATCTTTTTCCACACACCATCGAAGTGTTTCCTAATAGCAGAGAGAGAACCCTAGAGGGGGGGTTGCCACAAGATAATTGGATAGCATACTCCTGAGATCTGAGGTGTTGGAGGCACGGCTTAGCTGTGCTTTGCCTCACAACACCCCAGGGATATGATACAGGCAATTGAAGTTTCTGTTCCCACTTATGCCTCATTGCCTCAAGCATGCCAGATCACTCTCATGCAAACCTTGATGGCACTTCTGTGTCTAATATAGCCTATGCTCCTGGGTTTGCAACACAACAATTTCAACAGCACTAGCTACAGCACGGCACAATAATATTAGACCTAGTAAAAAAAAAAAAAAAAATTCTCCAAACCCACATATTTTCATTTGCAGATGTGGATTTTTGAAAAACCAAGCATTTTATGGGAGCATAGTGTCCATGAAGGAAATAACCAAACTATTTATTTGGTCTTCTGGTCACACCTGTTGGAGGTCTTACACTGTCATATAAATATTTAAATTATGACTACATGGCCACTGGATTTGGGAACACCAGGTTGAAACTCTTGCTTCACTCTCTTTCTCTCCAAGTGTCTCTTTCCCTGTGACTAAGAGACTGTGAAAGCCATCACCATACCTGAATCTACTGTAAAGTCAGCCTGAGACTTTAGGCCACAGTTTTGGACTCATGAACTAAAGGGAAAATCATCACTCTTTCAGACACTTGCCAACTCTACAAGCAGTTCTCTTGTGACAATATTTTCTTGTGACAATATTTTCTCATGACAATATTTTCTCACCAGAAATCATGTAAAATATTAGAAGTATGATGAAGGTAGCATCTAAGTTGTGCTAAAACTAGAGTAGATAAAGATAAAATTTTGCATGACGGGCAAAAAAATCCCATAAAATCTGGATCCACAGAACCTTCAAATTTGATGAAAAAGATAGTGAAGAAGAAGAAATGGGAGATCCAGATTTTCCTTTTTTTTTTTTTTTTTTTTCTATGAGACACCCAGTCAAATTAAAAAACCAGAATGAAAACAGTCTGCTCTTTCTATCACTCCAGGTTTTCCAACCTCTAGAGTGTGAGAAGTTAAATATATTTGTTTCCAGTACTGTGGTTGAATTATCTTTTTTACAAAANTTGATATTTCCCCAGAAACTTCATGTAATGATCTGTAATATGAAAGTTCCTGGCCGATAATGTTTTCTGCAGAATTTTCTTTTATCTTTTTTTTCCTTTCCTTTCCAGCTTATCTGCACAGTGGGTTTTTTTGTTGTTGTTGTTGTTTTGTTTTCCTGACTGAAATTGTGAATATAGAGTGAGCACTGCCTTTCAGAGTGCTAATGGCAATGTCTTTAAATTACTAGACATGCAAGCACAGAGCTCTTTAAAAGCCTGAAATCTTAAACTACTCAAACTAATTGATTTTTCATCCTCAAGTGCTGGTATTGCTGAAGTTGGATGGTCCCCAGTACGACACAGTTTACCCTATTAGTAGCATTTCACTACAGAAACTTTTTTCTTCTTTTGTTAATTGTGTTGATTTCTTAGCATGCACTCTTAGAAGAAAAAAACGAGTGACTCCATGAACTGATGTAGTTAGAAAGTACAATTTGTTTCTTAAATATTGCCTGCCTTGCTGTCATTAGCTAATTAAAATATTAAAGCAGATGTAACACAAAACATTCCTGATACTCTTCAAAAAAACAACTTATGCTAAAAGGAGGGCTGGGTAATATGTTTGCATAATGTCAACATCATACCAGTTTTTTCCTTAAGATCAAAGTCTTAAGTTCTTATTACTGTTTTGTCTTGTGTTTTGGTGTTTTTGGTGTTTCTTTCAGACAGAAACAAAATTCAGCATAGCTTTATATCTAATTAAAAGGATAAACTCCCTCCATTAAGTGTGAATTACAGCACTTAAATATATTTGTTTGTATATTTTTGAAGTATTTATTTGTGGAAACAGTTACACACTGGAGATGTTTGGATATGCAGGATTTATTCCCATCTATCTACCTACACAACACCTACATCCCTACTCATCTCACGTACCTATGCAAAGGCTCTGCCCTTTAAAGGCTTGCAGTAACAACCCTCTCTCTACTGACAAGAAAAAAACCTCAACTTGGGTAAACTGTGCTTTTATTCACCGGATATTTCTATTTGTTTGAGTGGTTACCAGATAAAAAAGTTGTATTATGAGGTTTGAATGTTACTTATTAGCTGATGTTGCACTTAATTATTTGATAACGTGTTGTAAATGAGTAATCCAAAATTGGATATTTTTTTTCAAACACAGTATTTTTTGAAGACCACATCACATATAAGCAGGAAATCAGGTTAACACTAATTCTATTGACACAAGAATGAGACGACCTAATTAACACATTTAATCTGCCTATGATGCTATCTTGATGTTCTAGACACTGAGACTTCACCTGAATGGCTTATGTTACAATTTCTTTTGGTAAATAAGTATTCAAAATGAGGAGCTTAACCTGTTTTGCCAAAAACAAATGATGATGCTGTAACATAATTCAGTGCTTGGTCAAGAGCAGAAGTAGCTTTCCTTTTCTGTGCACATGAAAAAAGAAATCTCTGAATAACTGTTCTAGTGCCTGTCTGAATGATACTCAACATTCCAGTGCCAGGCAGAATCACTAAAAAGAAATATTTCCAACCTCAGAAGAGGAATTATTCCACAGTTTAGAATGTCATAAATGGCAGTAAGAGAACTAGGAGGTCTGTAATTAATAAGGGAGTTAAAATACTATCAGGCTCTCAGGAAATTTGCACCCATATACTATAGCATGTTTAGGCAGATATTTGAATTACACTAACTGCTTTTTTTTAAAAAATTCAGACTAGGTTTATTATATTACTATGCTTTAATACTTGTCAGAATCTAAAGCCTACCTCATAAGCCAAAGTCAAGTTTAGCTGCATTGGACTTTGACACACAGTGCACCCAAATTGTAAAAGATTGTCAAGCAGATGTGGTACTTCCATTCTTCCTCAAGAATGAACACACTGCCAACTTTGTGTGTCTTTCACTTTTTTTTTTTTTTCACCCACGTATTACTTTTGTAAGCTTCACAATGAATTTATAGACTTCCAAGAGCTAACACAGGTTCTTTAATGAATTTATGGATTTTTTTTTCTCAGTTGGATCTGGAATCTCCCAGATTATTAATCTTATATGATTTCAATGTCCATGTTGACAACATAGAAAATATGTTTGCTTTCATGTTCATCCTCTGCTTTAGAGGCAAAATCATGTGTTTATTTGGTTTGCCCGTTATCCCTTTAAAAATGCAAGACTTGACTGAAAGATCTACTTTATCTTCTTTCCATCCTCATCACTGGGATGAATGGCAGTCCTTTACACTTACCAGCTGTATGATAACACCTCCAAGAATTCCTTCTAGTTTAATATTACCAGTTATGAAACCGTTATAGCTTTTTCTATTTAGTTTCTGACTTTGTCTGTTTTTTATATCTGTTCTGCTCAGTAAATGAAAAAAATAGTCTTGACAATGTCATTATGTCAAAGCATAGAATATTTCTTAGCTTCAAAGTAAAATTTTAGACTATTTTATTACCTTTCAATTTTTTATTTTTTAGGGTTTCTGTAGTTTTATCAGCTAATTCTATTACATTAGCCTTCTTTTTCTTCATATCTTATTTCATTATTATTGTTTGTTCTTGGTTTGCTTTTAGTCTCTACTCTCCAGTATGTTTTAATTTATGAGATTATTTTCTTCATATCTTAATATTCACATTTTAAATTATTTTACCCACACAACTATTTATTTTAAATTTCCTGGGTTTAATTTCCTTAACATGCACATTGTTTTTATGTCTTTTATGATCTTCAGAAACTACTGTTTTCTAATAATGCCCTGCCTTTGGCAGGGCCCTACCAACCCTGAATAATAATACTTGGATTTACCATAGACTTTGGGGAGGGAGGAATTATACTTAGCTACCAGCAAAAGGAACATTGTACAAAGTGCAACCTGCAAAATCCAGTGTAAGGTTCAGGTGCAGGATCAGATGTCTTGTCCTTCAAGATATAAATTATTTGACTAGTGTTCAGTGCTCAAGTTCATCCTCAGAAACTGAAAGTGTCCCATAAGTGCTCCTCAGAAAAAAATGTATCCTAGACAGATCTCTAGATCTAAACACAAAGTTTCAGAGCTAGTCACAAAAGCCACTAAAATAAGAGAACTTTTTAACAATCATCTTCCCCTGCATGCACATTTCATGCAATTGATAAGGAATACCCAGGTTTGGTTTGCTTTTGGTGCTACATATCAGCAAGAAATGGATGAAGGAGACCCAGTGAGGATAGTTTTCAGGCTCTGGCTTCTTGAAATTCTTTGGTAAGATCCTTGTAAGATCCTTTGCCCACTCGCTCAACTCCTATATGTTTGAAAGGAATATTTTATCTTTTTTTCTTACATGCTTGTAAGATTTCTATTGTTACTCTCCTCTCCTGAGAAGGATTTAAGTTTCTTCTGATGTTGTCCTTGAACGGCACACATATTTTGTCTTTTCTAAAGCTGGGCTTTGTCTGTTCCTTAGGGACTGCAAAGTTATCATACTGAAAAATCCTGTTGAAAAATCACCCATAGTAATTGCAAATGTTATTGCAATGTTATCATTGTTGTTTATTTATGTAATGATAAAAATAAAACTGTTGAAGAAAAAAATGATTTCTGGCACTGGCTGTTAGCACCATGCAGATTTTTAGTGTACAACACCTTTTGTGTCCCTGTTGGTGTCTTGAAAAGACAGCGTTGTGAGAGTTCCACAGGGCCTGAAATTAAAGAGCAGGAGTAATAACTGCATTTTACCTGTGGGGACACTGAAGTGTAGAGTCTTGAAGTGACTTCTTCAAAGTCAATGACAAAACTGAAAAATAAACAAAGAATGTCTGATTCCTAATCTGAGAATCGAGCTTCTTCCTCTGAAATGCTTGATCTCACTAGTAGACCTTGACAGTCAGTGTTTACAACATTAATTCAAACACAGAACATTAATGCTCCATTCTCTTTCTGGCAGCCATAAGTAAAAAAATTTCAGAAACAAACTACTTTGCCTGTATCTGTATAAATAAACCAGCATTAAACAGACCTTCAAAAATCAATTTTAGGGCAGGTCTGCTGCTTTTCCTTTTTTTCCTGCCTGAGAATTTTAGGGCTGTCAACCTAAGTAACGTTCTCAAACAGTTTTCAAGCTCTGCTTAAGCATGGTTCAGACAGATCACAGACTAGGAATCTTTGCAAGTATGCCACATATTTGGTGACAACTGGTATTTAACATCAAGAAAGTTTAATATTATAGAGGTAGCTAGACTTGGTTATTTGGTCCAGGGTTAGGGAATAGATCTCATGTAGTATATTAGTACAGATTTTGTTCTTTTGTACTGGTCACTATATATGTTTCAAGGTAAAGAGATGTAGTATTTTTCACTGGCAAGGGCTACCATGCAATCAAAATATAAGAATAAGCCATTTTGTAACAGACATATGAAAAACAACACTGGAAAGGTTCTATTAAGTCCCTGCACTTCTATTCATGTGTATCCTGTCATGAGTTTGTCTTTCATGGCGGAAACATAAAGGGCAGGGATATAACCTGGATTCCTTATAGCCACAACAGCCACTGTAAAAATTGTTCTGCTAAGAATGAAATCCTGGAAGGGTGATCAACTTCACCAGACTTCTGTTTCAGCAGTCCACTTGTGATTACCTCTTCAATTTTTTTCCATTCTATTAAATTTTTCTCTTAACTATGTTTTTTCATAGGGCTTTAAAAGCTCACAATAAAGAATAAACTTGTACATTTCAGGAAACATATATACTTTAGGGGGGTTGTTTCTCTGTTTTAAAATGTTGCCAAGAAACTGTATAGGTATAGACAGATTCATGAATAGTCTCCTAAAAGTAGGAATAATTGCTTTTCATTCAGTAGAGGAAATACTTTCTGTCTGTGATTTTCTTGTTACTGCTGTGGATGAAAAAAGTATTCCAGACTTTTGCACTAAATTTAACACAGCAGTGCTCATCTGTGCACAACAAACATACTTGTGTAACCATCTAAATAACAGCGTGTTGCACAGTTGTTTCCTGTGAATTAATGCTGTAGGCACCTATGTTTGGTTGAAAAATTCTTATATTAGTAACTCACTGTAAAATAAAGATACTTAGACACCTGCCTCATCCTAGTTATGTGTGGATATGACACTTGAGGACATTGTGCCTGTTAGCTATCTTCAGAAATATCAGAATCCTTTAAGTGTCTCAAATATCAGATTTTTTTCTTGATGTAAAATGTACTTTATACATTTTGTACTTTAAAGTGCAAGTGTACTTTAAAGTACAAATATATATTAAAGTACAAATGTACTTTATACATATATGACTATATACTTCATAGTGATGCATCCTACTTTTGTCTATCAGTTTTCCCTAATAAACTTTTGTTTAAATGATTGATATCTGTGACAAGCCTGCACAGGGTACACAAATTCAGCCTAACACAGCTAGATCTGCAGGGTTGCAGAATCCACAGATTCATTCAGCTCATCAGCAATAAGGGTACAATGTCCATTAAAAACAACATAGCACCAGCCAAAACTAAGGTTGTCTCTTTATTCACTAGAAAGATAGTTTATGAAGTTGGAAGCTAGGAATACTGGGAATATTAACAATAGGTACTGGAGAAGGTGGAAGAATTGCAGTGAGAATAGACTATGGGAAATATGATTCTCAATGAAGTTAAAATCTGTTAAGAAATCAATCAACCACTGATCTCTCTGGAAATTAAGCTTTCTGATTTGCTGAAGTCAAAGATTCCCATGTGTCTAGTCTTCTGCAGTTGATAAATCTCACTAGCTCTGTGATTAGAATATGTTTAAACCCTGTCATCATCATACGGTAGAAAGTCTCACAGTGACTTTCCTGCAGAACTCAGTCTTGAGGACGTCCCCTACTCTCACTTAATAAACCACAGAATCATTGAATCATAGAATCAATTAGTTTGGAAAAGACCTCTGAGATCATGAAGTCCAACCCTTGATGCAACATTGCCATGATTACCAGGCCATGGCACTAAGTGTCACATCTAGTCTCATCCTAAAAACGTCCAGGGATGGAGAATCCATTACCTCCCTGGGCAGCTGATTCCAATGCTTGATTACCCTCTCTGTAAATTTTTTTTCCTAATATTCAACCTAAACCTCCCCTGGCACAGCTTAAACCCATACCCTCTTGCCCTACTGATAGTTGCCTGGGAGAAAAGACTCCTTTCAGGTAGCTGTAGAGAGTGATGAGGTCTCCCATGTGCCTCCTGTTCTCCAGGCTAAATAACCCCAGCTCCCTCAGCCTCTCCTCAAAGCACTCTTCTGTATCCAGTTTCTTTTAAAATATGTCAAAAAGAGACAACTTGTGTAAATATATTAAAAAGCTCCCTGTTTAGAGTGCCCCCGAGCTTGTTCTTTCCTCTGCAAATGTACATTTGTCAGTGGACTGTGTTTCTAGATCTGAAAAAGCATGACTGTAATATTAAACTAATTTTTTGAAGTAGTTCAAGTTTGCTTTAAAAGACTTTGTAAAGGAGGGAATGGAAGGAATATGTTTTATATCTTCTATCAAAATATTAAAACTATTTAGCCACTGTTGGTTTAATGCACATATAAAAATATTTTTTATTTAAAAAATTGAAAAATTGGCAGTTCATGATGTAGGATGAGACAAAATGTTATACATCTACAGAGGTTTCAAGGTTTAAAAAATATTGATAATGATTTATGCTTACTTTTTTTAATGCAAATATTAGTATGTCAATCAATAAGGCACCCAGTATCTAAAAGGCTGCTTCTGGAAACTGTTATGGGACTGGTCTGAGATTTTTTTTACTATTTTTTTTACTATTCCCAACATTTCATCTTAGCTATGGCCCAACCAGTCCATACAAACCCAAAGATTTCTTTGCATGGGCAAACACCTTGAAAAAGAACATGTGTAAAAGTAAAATTTGCCTGAGAATAGTTGGATACTTTGGTGATTTTGACTTGCAGATCTCGAAAAAGTCTTCAAGATTCAATTGTTTCCTGTAGTTTGGCTTGTCAAACAGAAATGAGATTATTGTCTCATATAAATGGGGCAATGTTATGTTGTGAATTGTTGGATATTTATTTAACATCATTTGATTATAGTATATAATAGTAAAAATCTTATGAAAATGCCCTATATGTTTTTATAGACACAAATATCCTGTTTATAATTATAATCCAAAAAGTTACAATTAAAAGTCTGAAGGGGGGTTTTAAAATTGTCTCAGAGAAAGAATATTGTAAAAGTAATTTATCTATGTAAAAACCTCTTCATTTTATCTCTTTTCAAATTCTGTAGGACATTCCACTAACTTTCGATGTACTTTGCATTGTACAATGAATTCTTAAAGAATAGCTTTTAAATGTATAATCTGTATTCATTTGCTATGGAACTGACTCTCTACAGTTAATTAATTAGCTGCATTGGATCTGAAGCATTGAGAAGTGTGGTATCAGAAGGTCAAAACCAGATTGTAATTTTTTAAAAAGATTCTAATAGTCCATTAGATATGTTCTCATCAAATAAAAGTTTTCTGAGTTCTGCAGTATTTGCTTCTTTTCTTCTGCCCCAGTATACTGGTGGTAGTTATTGGCATAGCTCCAACTTGATTTGATTTCAATTGACAAAAATTAATGTTCATCTGTCATCACACTGTTCTGCTGAGATGTTTTCTTTCACTGTTCTAACTATTTGTCATACTTTTGATAGTAGAGCTTCCATCACTTTTTAAATTGTTTTGCTTAGTGCAATTGTAAGATCATTAATAATTGAAAGAGAAAGATTAATAAGTAAATAGCATAGGATACAATTTAGCTGAGCTGGAGATTCCATCAGCTGTGAGTCAACATTTACAGTTATCAAAAAATATTCATGACTGATGGAAATAAATCAGCAATTGAAATTGTTCCCAGAGGATAGATGTCTTCCTAGAAAAAGAAGAAGAAACTTAGGGTTTCTTGAGAACACACAGTTTGGGCTGAAAAATGAACAAAAATCCCACGTGTTCATATGTTTTAAAATGGAAGAGTAGTCTGCATCATATATTCACACCTCAAAATTATGGGAAAACATGTAGACCTTCAGTCTTCTCAACTGTGATCAAACAATGTAAAACTCATATTTTTTTCACTCATAAGCTTAATATTTTTTAGGAGCAGTTACCTTGTGGGTTAAAAATCTTTCTGTTAACAAGATATGTTGCATGCATTGCATAGATTTATTCCAGCAAGTAAAATAGATGGAATACAACTCATCTTAATATTTAAATGAAGACTTGTTCTTCTTTTTTGTTCAACAAATAATACATTCTTCAGTGTTCAGCAGGTGATAATTCAATTTCCACAAAGGACATTTATCAATATGAAACCCACGAATGATACCTAAAGGACCTTCGGTTTGTATCTACGTAGAATTACCAAAAAACATATAATTAGAAGTCGTCTCTGAGGGATTGAGGATTAAAGGCGTGTAAACACTGTTTTGTTTCACTGTTTAATCATGCAGGTGGATAGATAAATGTTTCCTTAAATTTAATTTATTAAGTTGACTGGAAGTGGAACGAATTGCAACTCATTCAAAACTATGAACCTCACCGATGCTTGGTCTTCTAGGGCAACGAATGTCTTCATTATTTTTCTCTTTATCAGTAACATAGCCGTTTCTGGTGTAGGTCCCAAATACTACTAGCAATCATGGTCATTACATACAGAGCAGGGAGGATACATTATCCAGATTTACTAAAACAGAAAAAGAAAAATCATAAGACTGAAAAGCTTTCAACTAAATAAGAATCAAATTATCCTGCCTTACCTGAATATAACTGCCTTGCTACTTTGAAGTAGGTTTAGATTTCAGGTTTTCAGGCCTGGAAGACCTACTTTTATCAAACTGACTTCCTGTGTAGTACTGGGCATAAAGTTTCACCCCACAATGCTGATGCCAAGTTCACTAAATTGTCACTTAAATAGAAAAATTTTGAATCAACGTCTTCAGGTGATAGAATATGTATCATATTCCTTTCAAAAGTTATTACAACACTGAATGGCAAAAATAAATTATTTCCATTTTTATTTTTCTTACTTCTCTTTCAGCCATTGAATTTTGTTAACAAAGACAACACTCTATCTCATCACTGTCTATGTATTATGTAAAGATCACTAATCTAGGTCATAATCTTTGCTGATGTAAGTATATGGAGTTCCTCTTAGTTTCTCACGAGATGTATCTTCCAAGGACAGTGATCACTCTTGGAACTGTCATATAATATCTTGAGAGAATTTCCTGTGGTGGTCTCACTTATGCTAAATGACAACAATGCCTTCCGAGTAGAGGTAATCAAAAATATTTTGAATTTACTGGGAAAAAAATAAATTGATTGTCTGAGAACAATTTACCGGCACAATTTGAATATGCTAAAGATTTTAACCAAAATAATAATCACCTTTATTAGGCATTAAATTGACAGTACCCGATTTTACATCTTATATTTAGTTGCGTCAGGAAAAAGTTATCAGCTAGCCGCAGTGTCACTTCTGCCTGAGGAAACATGAAACCACAGCTCCCACTTATCAGAAGTTATGAGGTACACAGTCTGAGCATGTAAGAGATGTTCTATGTTTTCTCTGTTGACACTATTCTACAGTTTATGAATATTTAAATATTTGTTGCAGTAGTGTGGAAATACAGATAAACTCCCTTTATGTTCAGTGTCTGGCAGCCTTGGAGGCTTCAATTATTGGTACTCTGTCTCAGAATTTAATTCCAATAACAAAGATTCAAGGAGACTTGTTTTAGAATAATATGTAGTCAGAAAACTCATTTGAGATGCGGGAGTCCTATTTTCTAATCTGCTTTCTGGATGATTTAGGGTTAGCTTTCTTATGTAACATAGTCTTGGAACAGCGTTTACGAATTTCATTGCCGCATTACACTGAGAGATGTGTCTTGAGCTTTCCATCTTCCAATATCCCTAACTCCATTTTAAACTTAACATCTTTCCAAACTACACTGACCTTACAGCATTCATTGCTTCTAAAGATTTGATTTCTGTAAAGGCTCTGTAGGCTGATCATAACTAGCAACTAGTTATGCTACTTTACCGGTCTCATTGACTGCACTTATTGCCTATTCAAGAAAGAAGATGTAAGCAGTTTTCCCTGTTTATCACCTTAAAATGACAAAATCATGTTCATTATCAATAAGGAACAAATCAAGTCCGATTCATAATATAGACATAGCAATTTACTCTAATGAACATTTTTAAATTCATTTTATGAAAGCTTATGTTTTCCAAGTAAAAAAGCTGACTTTTTCAGAATATAAAAAAAAAAAAGAACCAAGAAGGAACATTTTATATTGGATCAGGCAGAATTTAAAATCCTTGTTTGATTTGTAGGCATGACACACACTGTTAGACTTGATTTATTACTGACTGCTTTATCAGCTCTGGAAGCTGCCATATTGAATGAGCTAATTTAATCAATGTAGTATCTATCTCATGAAAAATACAGGCTACTCAGAAAATAAAGTCCATATACTGTCAATATATATAATCCATAGCAGAATGTATGGGGTTGGGTAGTGTAGAGTCACAGTGGTAATACCTATGAGTTGTAAAATTCCCTAGCTGCACTCAAATACGTGTTTTAACTGGAATATTTTATCTGATTTTAAATTACATAGTTTTCCATTTTCCAATTTTTAGTCCAATTTCACATACAGATATGTTGAAATATGAACATTTAATGCAACATTTCAGATCAGAAGTGTACTTTTGGAACAAATTTCCACTATCCATACTTTGATTCACTTTATGGAGTATATAAATTGGATTCTCTTTTTAGAGAACTAAACTAAAAGTCCTGGTCTAGTCTGAGGGTTCAGACTGCACTCACACTAGGTCTTCAGGTAATATCGTTTCCTTTTCAGATGTTGGTCCATAATTCTTGTTAATTTAAATGCAGACTCCATCACTAGTACAGCTAAGAGTTCAAACCATAGACTTGAACTACCCACAAAATGCAGTGATTCAGCCTCATTATGGAGAATCTGAACACAGAGTAAAATAAAAATAATATATGGATTTATGTATGAAGGATAAAGGTGTCAGGACAACAAATGCCTTATCTTTTTCAGGTTCCAAGGGAATAGAAATTTCTGAGTGTGAGTTGTGTTAGAGGACATATTGCAATTGTACAGGGGTTCAGCAGGAAACCAGTTTTTCCTCCACACCCAGACACTAAATAAAGCAGTTTGCATACATTAGAACAGGACCAAAACATACAGGAATATGTGAGCAGACTGTACATCTGGCTACAAGACAAGCACGTAATCAAAACACACATAGCTCCTTGACTGCACTGTTTTTCATCATGCACTTTAGTTTTGGTACCGAGTTCCATCAATGGTGTGATGCAGCCTACGATCCAAGACATTAATTTAGCATTCCTTCATACTATAAGATTGCTTTGGAAGGAAAAATGTAATGCAATAATAAAGAAAAATTTTCTTCATTCTTTGGAATTACCTTCTACAAAAAGATGTCACAAAAGCACAATGAACTGCTATAACTTACCTTCATTGAAGAATTTCTCTAAATGCAGCTATTTCAGCATTTTTTTGTTAAAGAATGACATTTTGAAATATTATCTTGCATCTAACTAAAGATATATGCCCTAATTCCCTAACAATATGTTTTAAGTCATGTGTTCTACTCAGTTCTTTTTATTCTCCCTTCTTTTTATTCTGCCTTATTAAGGTAATGAAGATTACAATGCACAACAATCACTTTTTAAATACAGTTCAATAAAAGCAATATACTTTAATTTTAAATTTCAATGTTAACTACAGTGCTGGTTAAGAAAAAAAATTCATCTTTGGCTTCTGTGGTGATCTCTGTGATTCAGTGTTCTGAACTGTCCCCTATGTTGGGAGTTTTACTTCAGAGTAGGTGTAACCTGTTCCCATTAACTGTGTTTTTTTTTTAAGTTTTCATGAGAATTAAAAAAGAGAGCTGTCATTATTTAACTCTATGAATTCTTGATATTTTTAATGAAGACCCACTTCCTGTTTTGCACTGCTCTGAAGATGTGTCAGAAGAATTTTACTAGGATATGTCTGCGTAAAGTATTTTCACATAGTTAATATTTACATATACTTTTAATGAAAAAAATTAGGAAATTGAAACATCTGATTTGAATTATATGAAGATATATTGAATTTTTTTTTACTTCCATTGTTACTGCATTCATAATTCATTATTTTTAAACAAAAAAAAAGTTTAAAAAAGAGAATGTGTCATGGTTATTTTGGTGGGAAATATTTAGACAAGTTGGTAATGCAGGCAAACTGGGGTTTAACTTAATATTTCTTGAAAGCCTTCTCTTTGTTACTTGGTTAACTGCTATATTGCATTCCAATCACATCCTCTTCCTTGAATACCTAATTTAAAATACATTAATTAAGGATAAAAAAGACAGCATAGCCTCCACCAAGATTACTGATTATGTCATTAAGGTTCAAAGACTATGGGTTTTTCTGTTACACACAGTCATGAAGAAACCAATAATTCATATATATTTATAAAGAAACTTTTTACGATATATATTCAAATACAGAGAAGAATCACTTAGCCAAAAAAAGAGAGACCTTTTTTTTTTTTTTTTTTTTTTTTAAATCCTGTTAATGTTCTCTGCAACATAGTTTTACCTTCAGAATGTCTTTCATTAACTTAATTTCACTCACTGATTGTGCTGGTGATGCAGTGGTGTCTCTGGTGATAGGCTGAGGATAGGTGTGTTGACTCCATAACCTCAGAATTTTTGGACTTACCCACTGCCAACACATACTTCTTCCAGGACAATTTGTTTTTGCAGTAATGGACAGACTGGGTGCTCTTCTTGTAATTAGTTCTTTTTCACAATGAAGCTGGAACATAGCTCTTGAGAAAGCAAAAGCCGCTCCATCCTCAATGATTGAATGGCCTTAGTTTTCATTTTTCTAAATTCTGACTGTTTTAAATTTTTTAATATACATTTTTTATTGTGAAGGAACAATAATAAGGGTTTCTTCTTCAAGACTTAGTGGTGCTCACATTACCTATCCAACAATAAACAAAATATAATTTCTACCCTATGGTTCATATGTTCCAATAATTGTCTGCAATTAATTATTTTTGAATGATGTGAGCTGTAACACCAGATTACAAAGGAAGAAATTTAGTAGTCTGCACAGATAATCCATCAGTTGGTATAATTCAAGCTTTTAACAGATTTTGTGCTGGTGTTTTTTTGCTGTGATATCTACATAAGCCTTCCACTGGGGAGAGAAAATGAGCCGTGCTCAGAGAGAAAGGAACAGGCTAGTGGAGAGTTGAGGAAAAGGTTACATTTTGTAACTAAGGTATAATCACATCATTTTCATTTAGCTAATAAAAGATTAGATATTAAGCACAAATTATATTTAGTTCAATTTGTATTTTGTTTCTAGTTGCTGCTACTTTAAGGTAGCAGCCAAAAGAAACAAAGGCTTAGGACCCAAAGGGTATGCACCAGAGTATGTATATGGTAAATGGAAATAAAACAGATATATCTTTGTTTTCATAAAGCCTTACTTGAAGACTTGCCAAACTTTAATGTAAGTTTGTGTAAAGTCCTATTTTTAGAGGTAGACAAAAAAGGGAGCTACAATACTTTAGTCGGTGGAGGGATGAGAAACATTCTACTAGTTAAAAAAATGATCTATTATCATTCAGTTGTTTTGATTTTTCCAATATAGAAGAGAGAAATTCTACAACCACAAAGCTAGACAGATTTCAAAATAATGCAAAGTGGTTCTTCATTCTCAGTGCAGACTTGAGTATGTGTCACCAACACAGAGATGGTGACAGGGAGCCCTGTAGAAAAAGATTAATGACACTAGAATTTACCAGCTTGCTGCTTACACTGCACTTTCAGTGTGTATGGACAAACTGTTTGTTTTCCTCTTTAGATTGCTTACCACTGCTTGATTTACTGGGCAACAGAGTGAAGACAAGTTTTTCAATAACTGTGGCACAGCTACCATTCTTCTCAGCAAGCAACTGAACTTCTTTTAGACTACTTGTTTGGGGAAAATAATGTAATACTTCGTTCTAGTAGGGTTTTTCTCATAAAACATGACCTTAGAGGATACTGTGACTGCAAATCACTTCTGATTTTGGGTATCTTTGAGATCCTTTGGCCATAAGGAAAAAAAACCTCTGAGTAATGACCGGATCTGTGAAAGGATCCCTGAAAAATTATATAGATAGTAACACCTTTTATTTATACAGGAATAACTATGCAAAAATAAAGAAATGGTTAATGTTGTTTTTCAGTAAGTTTAGCAATGTAAAAAAGGCCTCACAAATTCCTAAGTGGTTATGGAACAAGATGACATTGACTGAAAATCTCCTACTTCATTATTCCACTGATTTTAATTTGGATGCATTTGAGGAAATGCATACAACTTGTGTAAACACAAGACAAACTACTTTCTACATAAAATGTTATTACAAGTGTAACTCCACTGATATTGAAGGAGTCACATCGAAAAGATTTTAATCCATTCTGTCCCAATTGTAGACTTTAATTATCTACAAAACAATACAGCTCCTGGTTGCACTCCACCTTGGCAACCCCAGTTCCTCTTTGACTCTTCTTTGCACTTCTAATGGATTTTTTGAGGTAACTGTCATTCTAGTTGGATAAACTGAGCATCCTGACAAAACACTGCAATCTTGTCCCTGGAGAAAAGGTTTTTAAAAAATTACATTATTTAAGACATTTTTACAGTCAGAGGGTTGTCTGAGACATGTTTCATAACATGAATTCATCTTCCTGATTAGTCAAAAATTGTAGTTACTCAATATCAGCTCATCTTTTTGAGTGTGATTAAAGACAGTGTCAAGTTTATATTGTTCTAGCTATAAAACAAATCTGCTTTCTCCATATGGACGAAGGTGGGTTGTCGCCTGGGGAAGAGGGAGAGCTCATGTCCTCTGTGATTCCACTAATGAATCACTCAGAAAAGTGGAGACTTGTCACTTAAGCTGAGGTTATCCAAGGTTTGACTTTGATATCATTTTCATAACACTGAAAATGAGAATCTTACTTTTCAAACATTTTTGCTTAAAATTGTCACAGTGGGTAAGCAATGTTAATATTAAGCAGCAGCAAGTGCCCCAGGTATGAAAAAAGAAAAAGCCAAAAGAGATTCCATCAGGCTCTAGAGGACAGGTAAGAAGAGGGTCATTTTAGCATGACCCTACAGATACCAAGGTCAACTAAGTAGAATGATAATCATGATTTGCATACTGTAAAAAACTGTATAAAGAATGTAGCACGCCTTTCCCTAAACTTCTGAAATTTTTTAGTAGAAGTGTAGTCTATTTCCACTAGACATGAGTGGTGGAGTAAAACAAAGCTGCATTGAATTTAGAAAAAAGTGTGCCAGTCAATTTAGTGCAAAAACACCTAATGTTTTAAAGGTCATTAGGGTGTTCTACAAAGATGCCACATTTCACAATGAGAAAGTGTTGGATTGCCACATAATTTCTATTTTGGCCTTTTAGCTTGGCAAGAGAATGTCTCACTACTGGCAAAGATAATATTTTTGTGTTTTACTATAATTTTCAAGTGAAAAATAAAATCTCTTATATAAATAGTTTGATAAGAGCACAGTGCTTTCACTACATCATCAATATCAGGCTGTCAGGCTATCATCTCACAACATATTATCTGAGTAATCAAGACCTGCATAATCATGTCACTGCAATGGCATGACTGATTCTCCATCTTTTCCTCCTACTGGGAAGGAACAATTTTCTGGACTTCCTCCCTAAACAACTTCTTCAAGCCTAGGATCAAGGTTAGCAAGATACTCAACTTTCTTTACGATGAATATATATCCCCTTAGGGTAAAAATGGGGCTCAGGTCAACTTCATCTGTATTAAACCTACACAGTTTCCCAGGAAAGTATATGTCTCTGATGGAGTATCTCTCATAGGTGCTGTGTGGTGTTAACTTACTCCTAGTCACGTGCAGACATATATTTTAGTATGGTGGTCCAACTGTAACTTCAGGAAAATATTTAACTTCTGACTACTGACATCTGATGTCCTATGACTTGCTAAACCTCTGCTTCAAAGGAGGCTCTCAGCAGATTTCTGACCTGGCTCGATCTGGAATTTCTGTTCAATTTTCCCTCTCTTGTGTTTAACCCTCTATCATCCTGCTACTTTGTATACTTTTGGTTTTTTGCATGTGACTTTTCATAAGTACTGCATTTGCACTCTTTGGGAGCATCTGAACCATCAAGGAACTAATAAAGAGTTTTCACTGCTAAGAAAAGTTGCTGCCTTGTAAAGAGACTTATAGGCCTGTTTCCTTGAAGCGAGGAGGATAAATGTATCCTCACAGGTGAATTCTCTACTCGCTATTAAAAAAATTATGGGAAACACCACAGTGTCATAGTCTAGTTTAAACTGCTTGAATCCTTCTTGTGTTCATTAAAGAAACTGAGAGTCTGGTGATATCCTACAGGAAAGTATTCCTATTTTTAGATCCTGATTACCCTAAGGGGTAGGAGTATTAACACTAAGTATGCTTAGCACTTCATATCAGCTTTTTCTACATTGTTGGATAGTGAACATTCAGGATTTTTAAGTGACATTCTGAGGGATACGCTTTCAATATTGCCTATAGTCAACATGTATTCAACTAATTATTTAAATGAGCATATAGTAGTGAATTTTAGGAGTGAGATCCAGCTCATTGAATTTAAATGCCTTGAATGTACCTCAAAGTTAGGTTTGTACTATAAACATCCTCTTGAATTCTCATCCTGAAAACACAGGAAACTTTTAAGTTTAATCCTGTTGTAAGCCTTCACAGAAAGACTGGTGATTTATTCAGCTTCAGCACCCTGACGGTAGAATGCATGGGATTCAAGAAAACACCTCCAAATCATAATAATGTTTTATTTCTTGATACAGGATCAATTGTCTTCAAGAGATACCTTATCCGTCTGTTTTACAATAATGCTGGATCAGTATTTTTAGCCAAATGTGTACTCAGTTGATCCAACAGCCCATATGGTACTCTTACATTGGCCTGAGTCCCCTTACTTATACCTTGATATAAAACCATTCAGTCCACGCTTCGAAGGTGCAAATTGAAATAAACAAGTCTGTACAGTATTCTGCACTATATTAACTAAGCAAAAATTTAAATAAACTACTAAAAAGCACTCATTCAGATAAGGTCTTAAGACAAATCCTGGTATGTTCATCACCACCCTTGGTTTTGTTAAAACTTAGTGAAAAGCAAAAAAACCAACACTGTTAAAGGTAAACTGGATGTGGGAAGCAGCTAACTCTGTAGTTATACTTTCAGATGGTGCAAATATCAATCTGAAGCAGGCAGTATGTGAGTGGGATGGTAATGAGGAGCTGTGAGTAGGCTGTGGTCATCTCTTAATCTAGATCAGCTGGAACAACATACCCAACTCTACCCATAGTCTTCTATTATATTTTGAACTTTTGAAAATTTAGTCCAGTAGCTAAAATGTCTCCTACATAAATTAGAAGATACTGCAATTACATTTCCTCATGCCAGTGGTTTCATTTACTATTAATTATGGTTCAAGTGTAGCCATGGGCTAACTTAGATATGGTGTCATAAGTTCAGTGCTGCTGTGCATGTACAAAAACAATCAGCTCCTTCTTTTCTCTTAGCATTTGGTTCTCTGAAATGACTTCGTATGTTTCCCTGTATTGCAAAAAGCCAAGTGTAGGGTACATCAACAGTACTGAGACACAAAGCAACATTCAAAACCAACTTGCTTACTTAAGAATCACAAAACATGCAGACTTATTTCCACTTCTTAAATTTTATTTTCAGACTTTTTTGTTTGTTTGTTTGTTTTTTGTTTTCTTAATGAGGTCTTAAAAGTTCAAGGAAAATGGGAATCCATTTTTCCTGGATAAATAAAAAGTGAAAAGATTACACCTACCCTTTTGAAATAAACATCAAAAAAGTTGTATTAGGAGAATACAAAGCACTACAATATAACAAGAAGGGGTGAAAGCAGAACAAAATTAGCCATATGCTTTAAAAGCCCAGTAAATCAGTAGAAACTTTCCCACTACATCACAGTGTGTTTTTATAGTGTTTGTTCCAAGCTGTTAAATGCCTTACTTAATTGTTCCATACTCTTCCAAGTAACTTAATGTTCTTTAGAAAAATTTTCACCTAGATTTGGGTCCAAAAAAAATTGTCAAATATTTATGTGAGAAAATATTTGTCAAAAGGGAAATTTAATCATAGATCTATGGAGTTTTTCGTTTGGGTCAGTGTCTGGTCTCTAGGGAAAAACTACATGGGAAATTCTAGAAGTAAATCAACAATAAAATTTCATGTACTTAATTCTGTATCCCAAAGGACTAATTCTGAAGAAAAATTGAGAGACGTTTCTGCCACCATATTTCTAACAAATAGGTCTCTAGAGAAGGGGGAAATAAATTCATTGCTGCTTGGGATCTGAGGCAATGAGCAGTAATTTTAAAAACAGTACAATTGTATTTTCAAATATATTCTTGAAGAAATTCTTATCTTACCTCTGAATAAATTTATCTTGCCATTTATGCAGTCATCTACCTGACTCCACTTGTCATGTAGTCTAACACAGCTATTAGTTAAAGGGTAAAGATAGGAGACCTCTTTCGTTTTACACCTCTAAAATGATCATTACTGAGAAGAAAATCTGTAAAAAATGAGCACATCTCTTTCCCTATCTTTACTCCCATTTTTTACAGTAAATCTTCCATTAAAAGAAAACATTTTGTTTGTTACTTGTTTAAGTTCCATAATTTTAAACAAAGCATTATACTTGCAGAAAATATTTATTTTTAATATGTGTGTTTCAAAGTCCTCACATGGTAATCTTCTGGTTAAAGAAGAGATATGAGTCTAGAAACCTGTGTTTTAGTTATCACTCTGTTGCTGATTTACTGTGAGATTTTGGAAAAATTCTTTTCCCCTCCATACCTCCAATTCCCATATACAGAAGATGAGAATATTATTCATTAGGCTTTTTAAATTCCTTTGGAATCTCCCAAAGATACTCAATATTATGATTAACTGCTACTATCAATATATATATGGAGTAATAAACACTGACCACATTTAAATAGCAAAGCTGTCTCTGGCATTTGTACAGTATTCAGATATGAGAAAAAGAGAAAGAACTATTTCAAATATTAATCTAGTGGTATTTGAAATTTGAGAAAGAACAGAGAATGAAAAGAAATATTTTTTCTTTAGATGACTACAGCTTTTTAAAAACACAGTCCAACCAACGAAAAATTAGCCTGGTTAGCTTTATCTTTTGATTAATATCCCCACTGCTTTTAAAAGAGCAGCTCAACTAAATGTATAGTTATTTAACTAAATATAGGTTACTAGGAAAGTGGATAGCTGCTCTCTGTATATACATATTACCAAAGATGCTGTGTTTATGGTTTGGACCTTTTAAAATATAATTCTGATTTCAGTATGTACTGAAATGAATTTCAAATAAAAGCTGACTTTATAATTGTAAAATCTTAAAGTTTAAAATTTTTCTTTTTAAAATTTAGTGGCAAGATGGTACAAGTGGCATATTAATTGGTAGCTTACGTTTGTAACACTGCCTTTTAAGGAGTCTCCAAAATTGGATCTTTTCATACAGAATACTACTGACAGTTAAATAACTCAACACCAAGAATAAAACCACGTGTATGATTGTCTTAGTGTTAATTTGAATAAGGAAGTGTCATTCTATTGTCATTTTTTTTTCTGTCCATGCTTTAAAAGTTTTGCCATTGCAGCACTGATTAACAATGACTAGAAAATTAGGGATTTAGTTTAATAAACTTTTCAACTTCAAGTACAAAATGAAATACAAACATAAATGCAATTCAGCTACAGTAAATAAACATGTGACCAGTTCATTATATTTTTTGTTTTATAATTACAGGGAATTATTCAAGTTACTGGGAAAGAATTGTAATAGACAGGTTGTGACCTTGTCTAATTCACTGATGCAGGGGAAGCAAGATTCCCACTAGCTCTACTGCACAGTTCATACATGTTTGACTTGGGTTGGGAACTTGAGTCTGTTTTCAACAGACTCCTCACCATTAATAACAACTCAGAAGGACAAGCTCTTGTCCTGTGGTGATCCTAAAGTGTCAGCCTAATGATTTGCTGAACTGCTAAGTAACAGTGGTTGCCAGTCTTTATGTAGATTCACGTTAAACTGATTTCCCACTCCCAAAATATTGGAGTAAAAAAAAAATTCTAAAATGAGCATCATCTCACAAGTTTAACAGCTCAGTGAAAACATGCTTTATGTAAAACTGATGTTGCATAAAACAAGATAAACATTGGGCCACAGGTTTCAGTAGCATTTCATGCTAAAATTGCTTCAAAATCTCGTACACATGATAAAATTACCTTTGTTGTTAAAGGAGAATAGTAAAACCATGCTGAACCTAAAAGAAATGCTGTAAGGTAAAAATGAATATTTCTAATGGAAGCATGGAAAATATCTTGGTAAGGTCAAGAGTTCATGTCAGGTTGTTGGAAAAATTACACAACTTACTAGAGAGAAAATAATAATTGCCCAATGCAGTCAAAAAATTAATATTATCAACCCTTCATTATGGATCCTAGCATAAAAAAATGTGTGTGTATTTGGTTGCCATTTCAGATAACAAAGGGCTTGACAAAATTTACTCTGTAGTTTGAGTCTTTTGTCTTAGAATGAATTTGTCGGTATTAGCTATTAATAAATAATATTCAATATTAAATAGTATTAAAATAGCAAATGAATAGTAAATAATAAACATTAAATAAATCAATAATTAAAGACAGACTAAGTGACTGGTTAAATGTGATTCCTAGGCTTAAATTATGGTTTGCTAAATTTCATATACTTTTGTATGAAGCCTATTCAGCAATGTGAAAGAGGTTCATTCCCTTAGTGTCTTGTATGGACTCCTCAGTTCATCAGAACTACCCAAAAGTCACTGTAAAGGACTGAAGTTCCTTTTTTTCTTGTAAACATTCAGTATCAGTGACTTTGTTTTCACACTTTGGGGTTTTCAACCATGGGATGATCTACTCAACACCTGGTCTATCGACACATGACAGGATGCAAAAATCTCATAGGGGAAGAAGACTTCTAGCACAGGAGCTAGTGTGGCTCTTTGACAGAGCTTTAAACTTGGTTGGAAGAGGGAAAGGCACAAAACCAGACTCCTCAATGATGGACAATGGGATGGTCTGCCAAAACTTGGATGTTAGGTCTGACACCACCAAAAAATCCAAGTTGGTGAGCAATATTAGATGAGTTATAGAGTATGGACCAGGTACACAACCCAATCCCAAACAAACCAAAATAACAACAACAACAAAAAAAAAAAAGCCAGAAGCAGCTTTCTTTGACCTGCTGTAGTAGCCCAGCCATATTTCATGGTAGGCTGTTTTAGGTGATAATGCATGTAGTAGAAGGTTGTATTTATCAGTGAGTGCCAGCCAACAAACAGTCCAGTGCATGACTAATTACTTTCTCCAGAAAGTCAGAGTAACTCTTGCACATGTGAAGAAATATAAGTATGTTACTTTTAACATTTTCTCAGTTGTATTTTATTTCTCTCTGGGGGACCTTTGAGCTGTAACATTTTCAATCTCCTGGAGGGGTTAACTTCAGGTTCCAACTACAGTTTTTATTGTTCTTCTATCAATATAATAGCAGGGAAAGTAGAATTAAACTCATGTTTCAAAATTGTGATTGCCTCCTAGACCAGTAGGAGTAATATTGAGGACTTGGAAGAGCAATGAGGGGTGTTCTCAGATGGTGTATTGTTTGACAGTTGCAAGAATGAATTTCATATTTCTTTGCAGTAGAAAATGTTCTAAGCTTTTTACGTGTTGTGCTTGAATGGCACAATATTGCCCAAGCATTGCTTTTTGGAGAAGTATTTTTAAATTTATTATTTTTTAATCTTGCACCACTTATTAAAATTCAAAATGGTGAAAGAGGAATGAAAAATTTTTTGTCCCAGACTTTTATACTTGTCTAGTCCAGATAAACTACAGTTTAGCTAGAGAAAAAAATGTATTGACAGTTGAACAAATAACTGCAAAACCATTTTGGACAGGTTGAAAATTAGCTTAGAAAAAAGATATAGGCTTCAGTTTGCTTTCATTAGTAGTGGCAAAATGCACCTCTGACTTGACTGCATATATGCCCAAAGGAAGATTAAAGATTGAGAATAACTGTGTTGTTATGTTCAAAATTTGTTGGGTAGCTTTCACTTTTGTTTATTAAAGAATAGAAAAGAAAAAAACAAAAGATAGGAAAAAAAAAAAAAAGAGAGAGAGTTATGTAGAGAGGAAAGAAAACTCAGTCTATTGGATTTAAATGCCAGAAAGTGAGGTACCAGATTTTATCCCCTTAGGAATCCTTGTTAATGAGGTAGTCTCTAAGGTAGGTAAGATCTGTTCTCATTCTAGTATATCTTGTCCCCTCCACCAAAATCTCTCTAAAGCTTTTGAAAACTTTCAATCACTGGTTTGGAGAGAGTCATAATAATGAAGTATTTTGCACAAGCTCAAATTCACAGTAATGACTGAACTGTGGACCAAGGTGCTGAGACCATGTTCCTCTGCCCTTTAGCTTAATGGCAGAGACAAGGATATTTTTGTAATTGCTGATTATCTCTCACAATTTGAAATGGAACTTTTCCACTGTTATCAAAACAACAAAAGGGAACTGAGGTATAATGGAAAGAGGTGGGACAGTACATATTAGAGATGGAAAAGGGCCCTGGTGTGAATGGCATTAGACCAGGACGTAGCTAGAAACTCTCTATATTTTTTTCTATTATAGTAAGTCCTCCATTCTCTAGAAATATATATATATAAAAAAAAAAGGGACCTTGTGAAAACATGCCATTAGCTTTTTTACCTAGACAATTTTCATTTTCCTTGAAACTATCTAGTACTGCCCAACAGAACCTCATCTGTTTGGTAACGCAATATGACCTTCTCATAAATTCTTACTATCTAGGTCTACATTTTTCAAATTAATAAATGAAGAAAGAAAAATATGTTGCATAATCTCCTAGTGATGAGTTTTATAGGTATTTAAAAGGAATTATAGGAAGAGAAATATAGCCTAGAACGTACTGGGTGCTAGGTTTATGGAGTAGCTGGAATTGATCATAGAACCTACATCAAGCTTCCAACTGAAGTGCAGGGTTTTTTTCAGTTTCCATGAGTTATCTACGGAAAAGTATGTCATGTTCACCAGCAAAATTTGGAAGACGTCACATTTCTTTTCAAGCAATTAAATCACTACCAAGTTAATTCTGTTACACTATAATACTAAGAAAATACACAATAGTCAAGTAATTGCTTTTGGTTCTTCTTCAGTAATTTGTTTTGTATCTTCAACAATACATTAACAAAGACAGCAGATTTGAACTAACAATTGTTTTATTGCTACTGAATGAACTATTTTTTTAAATTTATTTACTTTGCATTATCAAAGAGGTATTAAGATCAGTAGGTCTTCTTAAGGAAGTTTAAAATATATCTTGAAAAGAAAAAAAGATTAATATTGATTCCCTTGAATAATAATAAAAAAGAACATACAAGAAGAAAACGCCAGATCTTTTCTAAGTGTGGGGTAGTTTTTTTATTTCTTTTTTTTTTTTCTTCCTGTGGTGGTGTCTTTCTTGTCCTAGGTATTTTCAATCATTTCCTAAATTAATGTCAAGGTATGAGTCTTCAAACAAAAGTTATTGTATCATAACCTCCTCAGTAAACAGTCTTGAGGTTGTGACAATAGTAAAATTATGTCTAGATACACAATGTGCTGTAGTAATGCAGACAGATTTTTTTTCCTTACAGCTATCTAAGCAGAACTTTGAAGGGGAAAGTGCATATAAATATATCAGTCTAGAAGTGAGAGCTTTGCGAAACACATTTTTGATCAGTGAAATATACATTAAATCACTATGAAAATATACACTTATCATTCCTGAGGTAGACAGACAAGATCTGAGAATGTATCATAGGCTTTAGAAGTCTTAAGAAGAGTTATAGCAACATATTTAAGGGCATGATCCTTATTCCAGTGTAATCAGACAGACTTTTTTCCCCAATTATTTCAAAAAGACAGGAATTGAGAACCAAGCTTTCTTGTAACATAATTCTTCTCACACATCTCTAAATCTATGTAGTCCTACTCTTAGATTTCTACATATTGACTGCTTGTCATTATAAAAATTGTAATTTGTCATTTAACTTTTTCCTTCCTTTATGAAATTGGGTTTGCTTGTAATGGCTCAGGATCAGGGGTAGAGAAGGAAAATTTGGTGCAAAGGTTGTAGCAGGTGGAAAAACATCGGTGTAAAATATATGGAGGTTGAGAAGGTACAGCAAGGAACAGGGAGAAAGACTTACTGTACTTTATATTGCAGGCTTCTTAATGATGACTAAGGTAGATCGAATTAGTAATATGAAAGGACTCTACATTTCTTGTCTGGATTGGAAAAGAAGGACTGGGCATTCAAAACCACCTGTGCTAGATGGTCATCTCTCTGACTCTTTCCTAAACCCCACCAATATATGAAGGAATCCTACTGATTTCTTTAGACTTTGCGCATTCTTCCATGAAGAATATTTGTGCAGCATAGTGGAAGCCTAAATAGATGTGCTATTTGTATGACCATTTTTGTTTGTCTAAATTTTATATTATTTTTAAAAATACAAAAAAATTCAAATCTATTAAAATATTGGATTTAGTGTGATCCAAGTCTTTCTGAACCACCAGTGTGCGTAAATCAGACTTACTACTTTTCATCAAAATCATAAGAGAATGCACCTCAATATTTTCCCAAAATGTAAGTACTTTGTTTATATCTTTAAAGTAGAGACTGTAGCTAACCAAGCTTGTAATTCACAAGCATAAAGATTTGTCTATCCCTTTTGTACTGCTTGGTCTTCAACAGAATTGTAGCAAATAAACAGATCAACCTTCTATAAAAACTTAAACTTCATCTCAAAGTTTCTTATAGAAAAGATGCAAGATCATACAACCTTTTAAAGTACCACCCTTTGGATCTGCATGGAAACATCTCAAAGGTCTCTCAAAATCAAGCTGGCTGAATTTTCAAAGGAACAGTTCCAGGAACACTTTAAAGTCTTTCTGTGGAATATGGGTATTCAACATCATGCCATGATTAGTCATCTAATTCCCAAGCTCTGTCTGGGAAATGCATCTTTAAGCCTCTCTCAAAAAGCTTTATTAAATGGTGATGTGAGTTCCACGAGAAGAAGTCTGGAGCTGACATTTATTCTGCTCTGAAAAGGAAAAGAGAAAAAGAAGAAATGAAAGGGCAGAAGAGGAAGCTTCCAAGATGCATTGGTTGCTTTTTGAAACCTAAGCAGAAAGGAATTTTCATCTACAAGGAAAAAAAAAAAATTCCCCATTTTTCTGCTATCTGTTTGTAATGATAAGAAATAACTTAGACAATTCCCTCTCAATTGACAGGTTGAAGATGATTTCAGTATCTGCTATGTAATCTAAGGCAAGTAAGGTGGGTTACATGTTGCAGAGACCTGAAGGATTATTTACTAGTTAGATAGCACCCAGAGGAATGCATTATAGCAAATTTTCCTCTGAAGTCATTGCTAAATTGATAAGTTTTTCATGTCAGATTTATAATGCTGTAAAAGAAATTTCAGAGTCTTTGATGCTGCCTTTTCACTATCTCAGCGAAATCCAGCCCAAACTCTTTAGAGTAGAAAGTCTTAAGATATGCAGACATATTAAGCAGGAACAGAATACTGAACTGATTAAATGTTTATATATTTACTCAGAGCACGTAGCTACATATTATAGATGTTAAATTGGTGATCTCTATGATAGAAATCTTACCTAATCTGTCTATGGTATGTCCTTTCACTTTAGAATATAATTGCTACCTATCTATCAAACCCAGTTAAGTTATGAAACTTCATTACGCAAGAGGCCTTGACATTGCCGTTTTTTACTGTTTATTCTCACTGACAACACTTTATGTCAATAAGGGACAGGCACTTGTGTTCAAAATCTCATTTTTTGGGAAATGGAGAAATTTTTTGCATTCAATGTCCTACTCATACAGTTCATAGTATATCTGCAAGTCTAAAATATGGTAGAGGGGGTCTGTTTAGTTTGATTATAGGAGTGGTGTTAGCAGCTTGAAACTATTTTGTTTAGATTTTATTCAATCTCCTAAAAAACTTCTCATTTGAAGTTCTGTTGAAGAAGAAGAAACAAAATATCTGAGTGTGAGAAGATCAAAATTAAAAAATAACTCAGCACAATCCAACTAGAGTTTTGAGAACACAAATCATCAAGTTCTCTGGGAATTTCTAAATATAAACCATTCCTAAGGGTAATGGGTGAAGTCTTGGCTTGCACAAAATCAGTGGTTCCACATACACTGGAGCCAAGATTTAATTCAATGTCATTTGCGTGCTCCCAGTGATGGTATATGACCATATGGACTCCGAAACAAATCTGTTCCTAATGGAACTGTTTGGCAAAAAATTTAAAGATAAGAAAATAAAGGGATATATCATCTTGGTTCAAAAGGTTGTTCTGTCTTTTCCACATTAAGAAAGGGAAAGATGAAAAACTGTGCGTAGGATGACAAACCTTCCCCCACACCCAGTTACAAACAGAGCATGCAAGTGAAAAGTAACAGAAGGTGAAAAGGATTGATTAAGTGAGAAACAAGAATACATGAATTCTTTCAGTTCTGAAAAACACAGGTTTTTCAAACATGGTGTCTCTTACCCAGGAGCATCAATTTCTGGATTACATCCAGAATATCCCCTGAATGTAATATGGGATATTTATGAACTTAGTTTAAACTTTATTTTATTAACTTTTATATATATATAGAACCTTCAACTCAGAACTAATATTCCCACTTCCACAAGGAAAGAAACAAATTAGAAACAAATACAGAAAGACAAAGAAACAAACAAAACAAAAAAATAAACTAAACAAACCAACCAGCCAAAAAGACAAAAAAGGTTGACAAAGTAGCAGAGGTTTGTTCCTAGGTTGTCTAATTTGGTAAGCATCAAAACCACCTGCAAATGCAATCTTTCATGTGCAATCTCAGCATTCACTTCAAGTCATTCCACTGCTTCACAGTAAGAGTAAGTTACTTGGTTTCCTGGCAGTATTGGAGACTTCACATTTGTGAATTTAAAGTAGTTTGATCTTGGCCTGAGTCTGCAGAGAGGCTGAAATAATATCTTCAAGAGGTATAAACTGTACTTGTCATCTGCCTCAAGACTCAGTGGGTGGTGCAACTGTGCAGCTGATTAATTAGAGGGTTTTCCCCCCAAGTTTCAAAAAATTTCAGCATTTTTACTTTGCAGTTCACTATTTTGCTGTCAGCAGGCATCAAAATTTTGTGTTAGGTGTACTGCTTTTGCAAACCATTTCTTTTTAGTTCCTCTTTTTCCAACTAGTGAATTTACCTTTCAGAACTGAGCATCATGAAACCTGTGCTGGAATCTCTGCTCAGTGTGCAGAACAGTCTATTTGACCAGGGAAACAAGAACTTGAGTACAGTCAGCTAGGAAGATGAATTCCTCACAGCTGAATACAAGTGTCCTCCTGGTAAATATCAAGGGAAAAAAAAAAAAAAAAAACTAGTTGGTCTTATCCAGGAACTTACAAAAAAAAATTACCCTCAAACTAATTCCCACATCAGGCTATCTGAAAGTTTGCAACCATAAGCAACAATCTTGACTGCAATTAAGAGGAGCAGAAATCAAACTAAACCAGCACAAGATTAGTAGCCTTTCCAAAAATTAGTGCTTCTGGCAACAGAAGGAACTTTTGGCACTAAATGTGCCTATTGCTGGCTGCATAACTTGATTCTGTTTCACCCCAGTGTAGTCAGGGCACTCAGGCATCATACTGAAAATGTTGGGAGTAAAATAAACTTTATCTGTTTTCAGACTTATCACATTAGTGGAAGAGTATTGCCTGTTAGGTGCACCACTGATCTACTGAGCCATTGGCAGGGAGACTGCAGTAAAACACAGGCTGACATCTGTATCCCCCCAAGGACAGCAAGGTAAAGGTCTACTGGGAGAATTTACAATATCTTAAAAGACTCAGGTTCATAATCTGAGCATGAGTAATTTGCATTAATGGTTGAAAAAGCAAAATAAAATGAAAATTTTCAAAGGAACTTGGTGGGAAAGGCACTGTACAAAGTCACTGTGCTTCCATTTTAAAATTAGCAATGGATTATTAGAGAAATAGTAGTTAATCTAAAGAAAGAATATGGTTAAAAGTGGAAGTTACTTACTGATTGTCCTAAACAGTAACAGTCTGAGAAGAAAGCTTGGCTATGTGGTAGAAAATACACTCTTGAGGAAATGGTTCCTCGAATTAAGTCAAAATTGCAGATTTGTAAATGCAAATATACTTGTGGGATTTTCTAAATTTGAGAAATGGGATAGGTAAATCTTATTTAGAATCCATATAGTTCCATATGGAATGGAAAGTATTTTTTATGTCAGCAACACTGCAGGAAGAAGAAAGAAAGAAAAGAAAGAAAAGAAAGAAAGAAAAGAAAGAAAGAAAAGAAAGAAAGAAAAGAAAGAAAGAAAAGAAGGAAAGAAAAAGAAAGAAAGAAAGAAAGAAAGAAAGAAAGAAAGAAAGAAAGAAAGAAAGAAAGAAAGAAAGAAAGAAAGAAAGAAAGAAAGAAAGAAAGAAAGAAAGAAAGAAAGAAAGAAAGAAAGAAAGAAAGAAAGAAAGAAAGAAAGAAAGAAAGAAAGAAAAAGAAAGAAAGAAAGAAAGAAAGAAAGAATATTAATACTTTAAGTTCAGTAATTTTCCATGTTTAATAACTCTTAAGACTGTTACCATCTAAACAAGAAGCAAAAGGATATCAAGATAAAACATTAGTGAAGGTTAACTTTACCTTCTCTTGGGAGAGAAATTGAATTTTTTAAAATTAGAGGTCGTCCTTCTTCCATCATTTTCCATTTCTCACTGAAAAGTGTTCTAGAAAATCTCTTGGTCACTTGGAAAAATTAATAACTTTTCTGGTTTCTATGAGAAGGAAGACAGTAAGCCATGCCAGCCAACGTATGCATCCGCAAAGTCCTTTTGTGGGCTTAATCCCACTTTTAGATAACATCAAAATGAAATTCCTGTGGTATTTATCTTATATTCTTGCTAATATCAAATGAGGTTAGCTAAGTAATTCAAAAATCTTGCTTGAGCTCAGAGGATTAATAAGGTGCCATGACTTATTTTGAAGACTTGCCAAATTGTCATCTTCTCCATCCTTTTTTTGTGTTGAACTGATTGCATTAATAACAACACAAGAGTTGAGCTTAATCTCCAAAATTCTCAACTTTACAAAGCAAACATTTTGCTGATCCATCAGTATTTATTAATCACATCAATTATGCTGAGGTCAAATACCATGATTACAGTGCATGGTGCTTACACCATAGAGGCAGAGAATGAATTTGTGTAACTCTTCAAAGAACAAGAGCGTCTTTTGAAAGAGCTCCTATGCCTGGAGGCACTAGTTGGAAATAGCAGGTTTCTAAAATAGTCTAAAGTGTCTTGTACTAGAAAGGCATAAAATAAATCAAATAATGTTTAAGATGGTTACAAATCTGTGTGAATTTTTCTTTCTCTTTTTTAACATAATCAGTACATTATAATTATCCAAAAGTTTAAAGTTTTTCACAGCATTCCCTTGAGAAAATTAAATAAAGGAAAATTATTAGAGAAAGGGCTTTAGAATGCAAAATAATTGGAAGAATAGGAAACTTGCTATCTATCTACCAATCTGACTGTCTACCTACCTGTCTAACCAGGAGTGCACTGTCCTTTTGTCTTCTGAACTTTTTTTCAAGACCTGTTGAAATCAAAGGAGAATTTAGGTCTTCATCTACTCAAAATATAAATAGTTAGCTATGAAATTGCAATGAGCTGTAATATAAATATTGGTTGAAGCCCTATCCAATCCAGAAAAATGTTTTTGGGCCTGCTTTCTTTCTCATAAGGACAGACTTTAATGGCACTAGGTTCAAGACAGCAGGAAATAGGATTCTTTCTGGTGTCAACCTTAGAAAAGCTTCACATTCTTCTAAAAAAAAATATATAAAATATATATTCTAATAAAATATATGCAGTTTCAATCATGACTTCTGAGCTTAGTATTTTAAGCTTGAATAGATCAGAGAGCAGGAAAAACTAAATATGCATATTCATTAAGGACACAGGTTTGTATCTGTTTGGAAATGGTCCCTTAACCAAGATCTCTAATTTTGAAAAAGAGTCTTTTGCAAGTCTTTGCTATTGTTAGAACAGTTCACAACATAGAATTTGGCTATCCAAATTCCTATTCAACAGATTCTGTTTAAACAAAATCTTAGCTTATCTTTAGCTTTCTGTAGAGTGCAAAAGATGATAGTACCTGAAGCAAATATCCAGATATCACAGGACTCGTTGATAGTAGAAATAGATACAGAAATACAATTCTTATAGTTTACCATGATCATGCTACTTCTCTTTCTTGGTGAATACTAATAATATGTAAGGTATAAACACAAATAACTTTGCTAAGAAAAATGTTGCAATGATTGCGACACAAATGCAATCCTGTCTATCATTTGCAGCTACATAAAAAAAAAAGTTAATGAAAAGTAAGATAGAAATAGGTAAATGGTTGATCAAGGCACATTGCAAAATCGAAATAAACCAACTAATATAATCAAAATTGTGATGTTACTCTAGTAGAATGGGAAATAAAGGACAGTACACTGCAGCTCAAAATTTAAATCAAAAACGTCTCCTCATTTCACTGTTCTAATGTTTTAAAAAAGAAGATATTATCAACAATTTATTGCTAAAGTTATAATCTATGAGATTACAACTGTGAGAAGATAATTCAGACCTTCCTAATTTTGAAATTATTTCAATAAGTAATATTTTGTTCATTGTTTTTTAATGTTGACTCACATTTCAAATGTGTTATCCCAAATGAACTTGCAAATAACTCATTTACATCTCTGCCTTTGCTTACAAAGAGCTCTCATGAGGCCTCTCCATGAACTATGTCCTTTTTTTATTTATACGGTGTTTGTTCCCTGGTTTTGTTAGGAACTGAAAATTCATTACTTTTTGATCTCTCATCAGAAATTCTTGTTAATGAATCAGAACCTTTATGGGCAGTTCACCTCCTGCAGTTCTAAAACATTCTACTATTCTCTGAATTCTGCTGTTCACTGAGTGGTTTAACTAAGTGAGGAGGCAATAGCTTTGATTTACCTTTAGATACTGACAAACAGAAATGCCTTACAAGAACTTTTGGGAGAAGGTTTCCTGCAGTTTCAGAGATATTATTGTTTTTCTAATAATGATAAACTCATTTAATTAAAAGAGAGAACTGGGTTATAATTGCATTGACAGGTATTTAATTATTACTTTCTTTATATTGTAGTTTCTTGAACATTTATGCAGCTTCCTAATGAAAATTTATGTAGGCAGCAATAAACTTGAGGTATGGATGTTAGTTATTCAGCTTGTTAGTATAACTCTTGTAATAATGTCATATTTGAAAATGAAAATTCAATCTGTTTATAAAAAGTGTGGAAGAGTACATCAGAGTCACAGTTGGTATTGTTCAGTGAGGGACTTTGAAACACTGGCCACCTAGTTAAAAAAAAAAAGAAATCATTCCAAGCAATGGGGAATGGAAGGTTGTTTAAAAGTATAGGGTCAAACTGATACTGAGGTAATAATAACCAGGATTCATTGCCATAAAATTATGTCTTATAAAGACACTGAAACAATTTTCTTTCTATCTACTTCTTATGTCTGAAATAATGGAGCTATAATGGAGCTGCATTTAATAAAAGGAGCCATAAACACTTAAGGGTGATCTTCTAACATTATTATGCCAGACTCTGAAAGTAATTATGGAAGTATGCAAAATAAGCCTTTTGTAATTTCTTTATTATTTATTCAGAATTCATACGTAGATTTCCAAAAGTACAAAAATATTACAGGACTAGTATCTAAACTAGACATGAGTTAGGTATGAAAGGACAGAATAAAGCTGATAATTTTCAAAACAAATATATTATTTATTTAGGTTCTTGTCTGCCATAACAGCTTCAAAAGAAATGAAAATTTAAGATCAAAAGGCTCATGAAGAAGGCTTAATATGCTAAACATTGAGAAAAATTGCCATTCCACCAGCACTTGCTGAAACCATCCTTTTCTGCTTTCCCTCATTGTGGGTTTGGCCCTAACCACTCCTGCCATACCAGTGTAAATGAGGAACCTTTTCTTATTTATGACCTTGAACATTTTCCTCACATGCAGTTGAAAAATAATGCATTCTTTATCCTTCTAGGTATTCATATTCTGAGGATTCAAGGTATTTGTGACTAGCTCTGTAAGTAATATCATTCTATTTATCACCTAGAATTAATTTGTTGTGTGCCTTATGATTCTTGTAACACTTTGCTTATTCACCAGTAACAAGTGAAACACTTTTGTTGCTGTTGAACACTCTTTTTCAACATTCTAAATAAAAACCCTTGCTTTCTCACCCTTCCATTTCCTCTTCCCCAGGAGTGCAGTCCTCCATTGCAGTCAAATGTCAACAATTTGAAAATTTTTACTCTAAAAGTCCATATTTGCTTTTTCGTCTTTTGACCCAGGTGAAATCTGTATCACTATGGCTGCTCTCTCCCTGGGGACATTTTACTGCTTCTGCAAAGTGAATATTAAAATCTGACTCATGATATTTCTTCATCAGCCCATGAGTAAAGTCATTCATTGTTTCCATTATCTCTTAGATCTCTTAGCAGAGGTCTTTGCTGTTTCTTTCCCATTAACAAGAAAAAAAGAAAATTTATTTCCCCCCTCAGATTCCTATTTACATTTCCGTGGACATACTGTGTGAAAACTGTATTTTCTTTTTTTTTAATTAATAGTCATCAGCTGATGCTTTTAATAATAGGACTTCTTTAATGTAAAGTCTTCTAGGGAAATAGTAGACACCAGACCTTTTTCTAACTGAGAATTCTCCCTTCTAGGTAACAAAAGACAACTTCCATTTCTTTCTCTAATTTAATTTGTATGACCAGAGTAAGAAACCTATTTAAGATAGCTACTCCAAAATACTCTTATATTCAGTGGAGGAATCAAAACTTCCAGTGTGCAGCCTATCTCATAGTAAAGTATGTGTAAAACAGAGCAAATAAATCATGCCCTGAAAATACGTTTATGAAATTATATCTAATGTCCTCATCTGCACTCTCTTTCCCTTTTCCTCTTCCCACCACCATGACAGTAACCTGTGATGCAACTTACTGTTCTCACTCTCACTAACCTATTGACTGTTTGCTTGAAATACTGAGAACATACAGCTCCACCTTAGAGTTTGTAGCCTCATCTGGAGCCCATACTCTGAAAATTAGACATTAGTTACTAGACACAGTGAAAAATGTTTGCAATACATATGGGTGAGGACAGAAATAATTCTGGGTCTCTTGCTCTCATGGGAAGTACAAGCCACTCGTATAAAACCTGAGTGGTGATGCCATCAACAGCCCCATATTAATGGCAATACTTAACAGAGCTGTAGTTTCCAAGGTAGCACAGTCTTGTCAGCATGTGAGTGCCCTAACCACTACTTCTCAAATCTTACAAGGGACCACTAATGAGTGCTGCCACTGACTTGAGAAGGAAAATAGAAAATATTCTTAAACAGCACATAGAGCCATTAGACATACTTGGATAATGTTTGTTGAACGATTGCCCTTCATGCAGATATACTGAGGTGGTAGAGTCACATATGAGCAGGATCCCAAACTCCTCATAACTTTGAGATGTTTGCAGGTGCTCAGAGAAGAACAGTCTTAGTACATGTTGGGGTAACTTTGCAATATATAAAAGATGTAGAAATTGTAATGTTATTTAAAGTGAACATGCTTCCAAAATGGCTTTTGTAACTTGTGCAAACTCACCTTCTTCTTCCCAAGATACCTTTTGAATGTCCTGAGAGATACTTGAAAGTCTCCCTATTGGTTGTTAACCCTTTGTTATCATTGGTTGGTTTGTAATACCTCCTGGACTCCCAATGGTCACTATAATCCCTCCAAGAGCTATTTAAGCAGTTACCTAGAACAAGAAACTCTCTCTGCCTGCTCACTCTGCCAGCTGTTCGTCTCCTGTGGTCCCTGCTATAGCCATGGAGACCTCGGGGTGGGGGTGGGGGGGAAGGGGGAGGGCACGCTTTCCCCCGGAGCTAGGACTAAAAGGAAAGGCCTCATGCCTGGGGTTCCCCCTCCCTATCCACCTTCAACGTTCGTCAAGTACATGAGGATTTTTTTTAATGTTAAAAACAATTGTTTTATTAGAATTACTTGGTTTATAGAATTCCTCTTTTTGAGCTGCTTTCTCCAGCCCAAACACAGAAATCATTTGAAAAAATGTGGACTGAAAGATATTTTGAGAGTACAGGATCAACTAGTGTTTAGCAATTAATAAACAGCTATGAGGTATTCATGGCAAGTTTTTAGAAATTACAATTAAAATGAAGCTTCGTCTGTGAAAGACCTTTAGCTTATGGTTGGGGTTTTTTTCCATCTGGTTGTGCAGTCTGCTTGTACATTTAATTTTCATCTATGAAATAAAAACTTGTCATAGATGAGTGATCAAATCACTGAATTTTCCATTAAAGATTTTGAGACTGTCAGGACTGTGGAAATAGGAAGTCTGTAAGTAATTCAGATCTGTATATAAATAAATAAAAAGTACACAGTTTGATCTATTATGAAGTCCAACCACCATGGCACATCTGGAAATTTGATGAAAAGTGTATTCTTCTTTCACTCCCTCTAATAGTTTTATGATTGAGTCTGAATAGAGATGGCTGAATATACAGTTGCTCTGAGGTCAAGAGAGTACAGGGATGATAGTTCATATAAATTATATGTATTACACTACTACATTGCAAGGATCAGTGCATTCTTAGGAAATTCTCATTGCTTAACTTTTGCACTTTCACTGCAGATATTGCATTGACATTGATATATAAGACTATGGTTAGAGCTTATCTCCCCCAACATGATCAGTCTGATAACTTCTATTTCATTTTGACAGCTATTATACAATACAAGGCTAGTGAACCTGATCTTCATTATTTCTTCCTCATTTTCCTTTGCGTTCCTCTTTTAACTCCAAAGGGCTCATCGTTCTATTTCGAGACTCCACTTAGTGAAAAAAAGCAAGCAACGTCATACACAGCACAGTAAACTGCATCAAATATGTGATCCTAATATTCTGAAGATTCTACTAGCATATTTTGCAGAAAACTATACAAGTCCTGAGTCAACTGTTATACCACTTAAATATTTGAGTGACAAGATGAAGGTGTCCCACATTATGTTCTGGTACTGCATGCTTTGAATGTCCTGAACTGCCACTGATTTCAATGGGATTTCTCTGGACAAGGAATGGGGGAGATGATTAAACCTTTTATTATCCTTGGTATATGAATATGTAAAAGTCCATATTTTTAAGAAATTTGCATATTTTGATACTGGTAAGAAACACATATTTGGAACTTATACCCCATAAGTGACCAGCAAAATAAAGACTTACTAAAATTCTATGATTACTGTTCTCTTTTCCCTTCCCTTGTTTTTTTTTTTTCCCCACTTTTTCCTTTCCTTCTGTTGTGTTTAGTCAAATAACAGCTAAGAGTGGCTATACAAAAGCAAAAAGATTCCCATTAAAAGAGAAGAACAGAGAATCACTGTTAGACATTTCCTTCTAGCACTGAGTAAAAAAAAAAAAAAAATCCCCACTATGCTAATTTTCAATAGCAGTTTCAGTACAATCCAAAGGCATTGCTCTGGCACATTTAAATCTCTTGACAATAATAGCTGTGATTCTTCAGCTATATCAATAGGTAATCACTTTTTATGTTTATCCTCCATTTATGCCATAGCTTAACATAGTTCCAGAAGGATGAGATGTTAATAGTAAGGATATAAATTACATGACTGAGAAGAAAGTTTCAAGGACAATCAGTTTTCATTGTTCAAAGCAACATTCTTTGACAAGTTAGATCTATGACAGAATAATGATCTTTATGTTGTAGCGGTGAATGGTTAGATGAGTAGGTTGGATTGTAGGCTATATTTTTCTCCAAAGGGTATATATTTGAGACTTTTTAAACATTAGTTACTACACTAAACTGTGGTTAAAAATTTAAATATTTAATACACTTTGAGGTGAAAAATTCTAATTAAATTAACTCAGCATGGCGGCCACTGATGCCATTGAAGTCAATAGATCATTTCTTTAATGTAATTCTTTAAAACATAATTTGATTTCTGGCTATTAAGTTATGTTATTACATATATGAATTAAATTAACTGATGCTGAGGCAACCCAAATTTCATAGCACAAAAAATATAATTCTTAATTTGTGTTTTTCTTGGAATATGGATTTAAAATATTTTACTAGACTGTGACATTATAATTAAACATATTTTTGAAACTTTTCTACTTCTAAGAAAGGAAAAAGACAAATATACCATATGTGACCCATTTATGTGCATTTAAAATATTACTAAAATTACAGAATTTTTGGCATTAAGGTAAAGTTAAAAAAAAAAAAAAAGTATCCTGTAAAATATAATGATGGGACTTTGTTAGGCATCTTTTCCTGTACCTTCTCTACTTTTGGTAGCCACAGCTGAGTTCATATTTGAGGGGTCAAGTGTTCTTGTTTGAACTACAAGCATCCATCCAATGGATACACACAACAGCCAGATTGTGTTAGCTGCATCTAAATATTATTTTACATTTTTGGCAAAATTAACAGCCAATCCATGCCAAGGCACACAGCAGCTATATGAACCCCGTGTCCACCACATGTGCCTGTGTCACTTAGCGTCACTGCTGCCACTAGCTGGCTTGTGTCTTATTTGCCCTGTGACATTTTAGCAGGCCACTGGTTCCTTGAATGTTCAGATGTTTGTGCCATCCTTATCCACACCCTGACCAACTGTGTAGACTGGCTTGTCTAAATTGTATTTCAGTGTCAGGCACCTCTGTAATGTATGCCTCCATGAGCTCATACCTCACTGAGCTGCATGACCAGAGAGATGTGGTGACAATTGAGATGAGAAAAAAAAATTTAAAAATTAAAGAGGGGGATGTTTGGCTCAGATCATCCTGTTCAGCGCACATCCTGATAGTATATTTAGACTCTGCTGCCATACACCTACATACACATCCCTTCTGGACAGTTGCCTGTTCATTCACACAAACATTTTGACCCTGTCCTGCCCATTCTGGAAGATCACAATGTGCTTCAATCACAATGTCCCTGAGATATTGTTACGGGACAGTATGAATACTAAAGAACTATTTTAGTGATAAAAATTATTTTATACTGCTCTTACAAAGCCAGAAGTATTCCATTCAGACCAAGATAAACAAGAAAGAGGAGTTAAGGATTTTTTACTGTTGTGTGTTTTTTTAGGAGCACAATATTCCTGAGAAATTGCTGCTCAGGTGCCTGCACTCCTTTTGCCATGAGCACAGCAGAGAGATGACCAAGAATGCTCTGCCCAGGCAGCAAGGGCCCTGGCAATGACACAGCCAATTTTTATTGCAGCACCTAACACATCTGTGAATTTGGTGACTTGTACCACAACGGTACAAAGTAAAAATTAGAGAAAAGAAAAGCTGATCTGGAAAGACCTCTATAGGTAGATCGATTATACCTCTGTCACTCTTTATGGATATTTCTGAAGAATCCAATGATGGTGACTCCACAACTTCCTGAGACAATCCATTTCATCCTGTCACTAATCTTACCTTCATAAACACTCTTTAGTCTGAATCTTTCTTTCTGCAGTTTCACAGAGCTATTTTTCATCTTGCATTTGTGCCTAACAAATTCAATCATGCTTTTTCTTCATCCTGTCATTTTGAATTCTAATCTCATCCCCCAGCCTGTCTGACATGCTTGTCTTCATATTGTTTGAAAATTTAAGAGATCTACTCTTTATTGCATTATCCAAGTTATTAGAGCATATAAATAGATAATTGAAGTCTAAACATCTCTTATAAATAATGGCTTGAATGAACTGTTCCTGGAGCTCTGCAGGAAGAGGGTCTATTGGGAAGTTCAGAGTGTGAGATCCCATATGGGAAGAGAAAAACAGAAGTCATGCCCTTTCTGGCCTTCTCTTTGTACTTGCCATACATGGAGTCCTTACCTCATTAATTTCTCGATCAGTACATACATGTGAAAAAACCCATGCATTCTCCAACTAAAGTTTGGTCTTTCCCATATAACAGCCATATACAAGCATTCCATGTGCTATATAGATTAATTATCACAGTTGTGTGAGTATATGTTGGGGATTGTGAGTCACCTGAGAGTGAGAACAAGTCATCTTACAGGGAATGGAAAGCTGCATTTGCAGAGAAAGATCAGCTGGATAAGTCAGGATCTGGAAAATAGCCACTTTGGACTTTAATACTGTGATTTATGTTAAGGGAAATAAACTCACACGTGGGTTTGTTCTCCATCTTATGTTCCTTTTTCATGGACTTTTTGCCAAGCAGGCACAGTAACAGTTTTCCCTTGGGTTGAACTACCGTGAGGTAGCAACCAATCAAATCATTTGGCGGGCTCTAGCCCAAAGCCACTCCCCAGTTACCACCCTGTTCAACCCCTTCATGGTTATGTATAACCTGATATCCTATTGTTGTAAGAGGATTTGCGTGCTCCTCCCTTCCTCCGCCCAAGTTCTCGTCCCTTCTATCCCAAACCCTATTTAAACCCTCCATTTTCTTAATAAAGTCGGATCGGCTTCGGCTGTTTCTCGCACTGCGCCTGCGTCTTGCGTCCTCCTTACGTAGTGAGATACAGTGTGCTTGCCGCACAGCCAGTTGCACTCTCTATTTTAGATTACAGGAGAGCAACAAACCCCAAGCTGGTCGGCTCCCCTCCCCGACAACAAACTGCGACAAGTATAGACTAAAGTATGTTGGGGGAAAACTGAAGGACCTAGGTTCTGGCATAACAGTTCTCAGAGCCAAACTGCAGTCTTCTTTTACTGAGTTGTCAATGGCCTTGGACTCAGAAGTTGCTTACAAGTGCCTCAGACATAGATTCTCAAAATTCTAACTCCTTCTGCTGTATACAGGAGGTCTACACTGTTCAAAATCAGTCATGATTTACCTGTGGACTGGTAGACACTTCCTTCAGACAGATCTCATTGATTTGTAAAATGGTCAAATGTGATGGGGTGGGATGTAATGTCCAGGAAAGTTAAATTAGACCCCAAGTCCGTAATTGTGTAGACTGGCATCTAAAAGTCTGGACTTGCAGATAAACTTCTTGTTTATATGCACATAGACTTGCATATAAAACTTCTTGTATGGGTCACATCTTTGGCTATGGTTTTGTACTGATGCTTTGGAATTCTGCCAGAAAAAAGGCTTTGCTCTGAAGCATATTGTCTCTGATTGCTTATGGCATTCTTTAGCACTTCGTATAAGTTTGGGGTTTTTTTATTAAATCCAGTTATATTACATGAAGAGGCACCCCAAAAGGATTTTACTTTTTCACGCCAATACATTTTTCTAATGCGACAGATGCATCAGCACAGTGTGTGACAGATTGGTGTTAAACTGCAAGGATGAAGGATCAAGGTCTACTCAAGTATCATTGCAAGTCTATGGGCAGTCCGTTAGGGCCAGCAGTAGAACTTCCTTCCTGCCCACAGGAGGAGTCAGCTTCAGTTCCTTAAACTTTTTATACCAGTGTTCGAGTGGAGCCTGTAACTATGTCCCAATGTTTTGAACATTTTTATGCAGACTTGTAGGAATTGAAGCTAAATGAGAACTCAGGATTTGAATGTAGTCTTGCTATGTAGTTAATATGGCTCATGTATACCAGAGACATAGCATATGTAAAATAATAATTATTTTGAAAGTGAATATACAAAAATAAGAACTGTCATTATTCTTATTATGGAAATAGTTTCTACTACCTCTGTATGAGACTGCCCTTTCAAAATCTATCTCTCTCTCTCTTTTTTTTTTTTTTTTTTTTTTTTTTTTTTTTTTTTTTTTTTTTTTTTTTTTTTTTTTTTTTTTTGAGGATACATATAATATGGCTCAATTTCAGTATTAGAATGGCAAGGATTTTCCTTTTTTTTTGACCCCAAGTTTAACTTTAACTAGAAGGAAAGTCACAACACAGAACTACAGTTAGATTAACTGACTGAAATACCTCTGAGAAAGTAAAAAAAAAAAAAAAAAAAAAAAAAAAAAAAAAAAAAAAAAAAAAAAAAAAAAAA
>NW_020955575.1:1625613-1631676 GCF_003031625.1 Empidonax traillii
ATTGATGACAGATGACTTCATTAATTATATTTTTTCCACTCCTTTGTATTTCTTAAAATTCGCCATGCTGTGAATAGCATTGGAAAACAAAGTGATATATTACCATCCCTGGAATTTTGGAAGATTAGTACCATGTCCAGAAAAGAAAATCAATATTCTTTTTAATCACTCTGAGCTTGAGCTGGCATTTTATACAGCTCTTCAGCTGGAAAACGGCAAAGACTTAAGCTGTGAGAGCACAATCATTCCAGCAGTGTGTCTATCAGTACAGTATATAATGCCTCTGAGAAACAGCTAAGGTAGCATTATGACATATTTCTGAATACAGTACAATTTCCTCACTTTACAAGAGTATCTAGACACATGCTTTCATTGTGTGAGAAGTACAGACTAGATATGCTAGAAAAGACGAACTTTGGCCTTCCTTTTGGAAAAAAAAAATACTTTATGTGATTGAATATCTGATGCAAAGTTGTAGAATCTGGCATCCTAGGTGAAAGGGACAGCCAGCATTCTTAGCGCTGCTGCTGCCAAAAGATGCTTCTATTGAATTACATAGTGAGGATAAAAACTGAAGTCAGGATATTTTTTGAACTGATCATTAACTGCTGTTGCTCAAATGTGGGATGTTTTCCCTTAGTCAGTAATGACAGTATTCAGAAACAGAGACACACAAAACTGAAAATATATTTTTCTAAATATGAATTGAAACAAAAATAGTCATATAAGCCACAATTAGCATGGAAAGCATAAGGTTGCAAAGTTGTATCTCAGATAATTTCATTAAGGCAAAGAGCTGAAAGATCAGTAAAGTCTGTTGTGAGCATTATTATTTACTTTGGAGACAGATCAAGTCCTAGTGACTTTTTTCTGGAAAGGGAAGAAGAAGGAGACAGAAATGAAGAAGAAATGAATTAATGACTGAAATATGAGAGAAAAGAGTTTTGCTGCAAGAAATGTCTATAGATTTACAATTTGATCATTTGTTTTCCTATTTGTGCTTTAGGACCTAACACATGAAGTGCTATAGAAAAACACTTTACTACTTTCTGGATAATTTGTTTCTCAATTCCAGAACATTTTAGCATTATGAAGCATTAAAATATACATATGTAAGTTCTTCAACTTTGAAAGTCGTTCTATCCCCTCTAAAGGAATACTGTCAAGATCCTTGACAAGTGAAATGACTGGACATTGTTAGAGTGATGCTAACAGAGGGGGTTAACAGCTTGTGCGTGTAGAATATACTTGAAGTCAGACAGAAAGCCATTATTATGACCTTGTGCTGACCACATTCTATGAAGTGTTACATGATCAGGGACAGGGAAGTGGCTTAATGGAAGTTATATAGTAGCTAGATGTATCCTTGTCACACTTCATCTAAACTGATACATTGCAATGGTCCGCACTGCTCAGACCTGGCAATTACTGTCCAATTCCAATCTATTCCACACTGCCACTATAATGAAAAATAATTAGGAGCCTGAAAATGAGTTTTCACATGAAATGGTTTCAGAGCTTGGACACAATCGCCTTTGGCAGATGGCTTTGGGTTTGCTTTAATATAATAAAGACAGTTAATCATCTCTAAAGAGTGCACAGAATGAATAAACTTTTAACACTACTTTCTCCTCTGAAACTCTCATATTGATCAAATGTTTAATACTGAAGAGTTCACATTTCTGTGGGTGAGTGTTGCTGATACCCAGAAATCTGTACATGTTCCTATATACCTTGGAGAAGAACCAGCGACCAATTTCTTGATACCAGAGTTTAAAAACTCATATCAGAGGGGAAAAAAATTGCTCTATTAACTGCTGTAAAACTACAGGTCTTTGGAATGCTTTTATGAACTTTTAAGAACTATAGCTTCCTTAAATTGCAGGAAATAATGTGACAGACTTGTAGTAACATTATTGATAGCTTTCAGAAAACTTGACTATTGTAGTCAACATGGAAATTGATAAGAGTGGGAAGCACTTCATCTGACTTGTTATCTATGGTGCAATTGTTAGTCATGAGACTCCAATTGTAGCCAAGGTAGAGAAATAGGCACATTTAAGGTGCAATTGGTATGACCTGTATGAGATGCCTACTTTTGGTTGAGATGAATTGCACACCAGAAAGTGTGTCACTTTCTCTTGCCTAACTATAGCCCAGAGCAATTAACTCAAATGTAGTTGTCAATATTGTTTAAAATTATATTCAATATACCTACCTTGATTGACTGTTTGATTTCATTAAACTATTTGTTAGGTTTTGTAGCATTTCTGTATTTGTATCTAGTACACAAGTTGAGAAAAACTGAATGATCATAGAATAAACTGGGTTGGAAGAGACCTCTAAGATCATCAAGTCCAACCCTTGATCCAACTCCATTGTGATTACTAGATTATGGCACTCAGTGCCACATCCAGCCTCATCTTAAAAACCTCCAGGGATGGTGAATCCACCACCTCTCTGGGCAGGCCATTCCAATGCCTGATCACTCTCTCTGTAAAGAACTTCTTTCTAATATCCAAACTAAATCTCCCCTGACAGAGCTTAAGCCCGTGCCCTCTTATTCTGCTGCTGATTGCCTGGGAGAAGAGACCGACCCCCACCTGGCTACAATCTCCTCTCAGGGAGTTGTAGAGAGTGATGAGGTCACCCCTGAGCCTCCTCTTCTCCAGACTAAACAACCCCAGCTCCCTCAGCCTCTCCTGAGAGGACTTGTGCTCGAGTCCTTTTACCAGCCTGGTTGCTCTTCTCTGGACCTGCTCCAGCACCTCAATGTCTTTCCTGAACTGAGGGGCCCAGAACTGAACACAATACTCAAGGTGTGGCCTCACCAATGCAGAGTACAGGGGAAGGATCACTTTCCTGCTTCTGCTGGTCACCTGGGCACACTGCTGGCTCATGTTCAGCTTCCTGTCAATCAGCACCCCTAGATCCCTTTCTGCCTGGTTGCTCTCCAGCCACTCTGTCCACAGCCTGTAGCGCTGCAGGGGGTTGTTCTGGCCAAAGTGTGGGACCCGGCACTTGGCCTTGTTGGACTTCATCCTGTTGGAATCGGCCCGACTCTCCGGCCTATCCGGGGTCCCTCTGTAGAGCCCTCCTGCCTTCCAGTGGGTTGACACTCCCTCCCAGCTTGGTGTCATCTGCAAATTTGCTAATGATGGACTCAATCCTCTCCTCTAAATCATCCATAAAGAGTGCCCCTGTCCAAGCTGTGGGTTGCCAGCTTTTTCAGGAGTATATTATGGGAGACAGTGTCAAAGGTTTTGCTGAAGTCCAGATAGACACATCCACAGGAGATCAGGTTGGTCAAACAGGACCTGCCCCTCCTAAACTCATGCTGGCTGGTTCTGATTCCTTGTCCATCCTGTAGGTGCCGTGTGACTGCATTCAGGATGAGTTTTCCGAGTCCTCCTTGCAGCCCTTTTTGTAGATCAGCGTGACATTTGCCAACTTCCAATCGTCCCAGAGAGCTGGGACTGTTGGAAGATGATGGAGAGCAGTTTGGCAAGCTCTTCTGCCAGCTCCTTCATCACCCTAGGATGGATCCCATCTGGTCCCATGGACTTGTGTGGATCCAGGTGGCTCAGTAAGTCACTGACTATTTCCACCTGGAATACAGGGGGGCTGTTTGGCTTCCTGTCCCTGTCTACCAGCTCCAGAGGACAGTTGTCCCAAGGGCCATCTGTCCTACTGGTGAATACTGAGGCAAAGTAGGTGTTAAGTACCTCAGCCTTCTCCTCATCCCTGTTAATTCTGTTTCCCCTCCAGGTCCAACAAGGAATGGAGGTTATTCTTGCCCTTCCTTTTGTTATTAATGTATTTATAGAGGCCCTTTTTGTTATCCTTAACAGAAGTAGCCAAACTGATTTCAAATTGCGCTTTTGTCTCTCTAATTTTCTTTCTGCGTGACCTAGTTATACTCCTAAACTCATCCTGAGTAGCCAGCCCTATTTTCCATAGTCTGTAAGCTCTCTTTTTATCCCTGATTTCTTTCAGAACCTCCCTATTCAACCAAGCTGGTCATCTACCTTGCCAGCTTGCCTTTTGGCACACTGGCACAGCCTGTTCCTGTGCACTCGAGACTTCCTTCTTGAAGCACATCCATCCCTCCCGTACCCCCTGTTTTCAAGGGTTTTTTCCCAGGGTATGCTCTGGACCAGTCTTCTAAATAGGCCAAAATCTGCCCTCTGGAAGTCCAGTGTGGAGGTTTTATTGGTGGCCTTCCTTGTATCCCTGAGTATTGTAAACTCTTTTATTTCATGGTCACTGTGGCCCAGACAGCCTCCGACCACTACATCTCCCACCAGCCCCTCTCTGTTTGTAAACAAAAGGTCTAGTGGGGTCCCAACCCTGGTAGGTTCATTTACCAGCTGGAGCAGGAAATTATCCTCTATACGCTCCAGGAATCTCCTCATCATCATGGCTAGGCTTCGCGAACGAAGATTTGAGAGGGGCTCTGCCCACGCTTGCTACAAGCGCGCTGATGGCTAAAAAGGCCAATGCGATATAGACAAGTCCGGTTGCAGAACGTACAGCAGAAAGACTCCCCAGGTGATATCAACAAGATGCGATTCTTTCTGCGTTGTCTTTTCTCCTCGAGAGTGATCCTGCGTGTGTTCTCAAAAGCAGCAGCAGCGTTATAGATGGTGTGTCTCCAGGCCTCCCGATTGGAGGCCAGGGTAGACCAATGGTGGTGGTCAATATTGCCAAGGCTGAGGGATTGTTTCAGACAGTCCTTGTATCTCCTCTTCGGGCCTCCTCTCTTGCGGCAGCCAGTGGCAAGTTCCCCATAAAGCATGATCTTAGGGAGGCGATGGTCCTGCATCCTGGAGACGTGCCCTGCCCAGCGCAGCTGAGTTCTCAGCAGCATGGCCTCAATGCTCGTGACTACTGCCTGCTCAAGGACAGACGTGTTGGTCACATAGTCAGTCCACTGGATGTTGAAAATTGTACGGAGGCAGCGCTGATGGAAGCGTTCTAAGTGACGCAAGTGGTGCCGGTAAATGACCCATGATTCAGAACCATATAGAAGAGTGGACAGCACGATGGCTCTGTAAACACTGATCTTAGTACTTTTCTTCAGGTGTTTGTTTTGCCACACTCTTTTACGGAGTTTACCAAAAGCACCGTATGCCTTTGCTAACCTGTTGTCAATTTCAGCATCAATCTTACTGTCTGAGGAGATGATGCTTCCCAGATAATTAAACTGTTGGACTGATTTGAGTGTTGTTTCACCAATGGTGATATGGGGATGATGGAAGACTTCCTGAGGTGCAGGCTGATATAAAACTTCTGTCTTCTTCAAGCTGACTTCCAGACCAAAAAGCTCAGCAGCCTCTGCAAAGCAGGATATTAAACGCTGCAGAGCTACTTCTGTGTGGGCGACGAGAGCGGCATCATCAGCGTAAAGCAGCTCACGGATAAGAGGATTTAAGGTCTTAGTGTGGGCCTTCAGTCGCCTTAGGTTGAAAAGGCTCCCATCGGTACGATATCGAATGTAGACACCGTTTTCAAAATCGAGGTCTGCCGTGGCCCTTTGGAGCATCATGCTGAAGAAGATCGTGAATAAGGTTGGAGCGAGAACGCAGCCTTGCTTCACACCATTAGCTATTGGAAACGGCTCAGAAAGTGCATCCCCATATCTGACTTGACTGCGCTGGTCCTCATGAAGCGAGATGATCATTTTGAGGAACTTGGGAGGACATCCCAAACGTTCCAAAATCTGCCACAGACCTTTTCTGCTCACAGTATCGAAAGCCTTGGTGAGATCAACAAAGGTAACATAGAGTCCTTTGTTCTGTTCCCGACACTTCTCTTGCAGTTGCCTGAGAACAAATACCATGTCTGTGGTACCTCTGTTGGCTCAGAAACCACATTGGCTTTCAGGTAGAAGATCTTCTGCTATGGAGGGTATTAGTCTGTTCAAAAGAATTCTTGCAAGGATTTTACCAGCAATGGAGAGCAGAGTAATACCTCGGTAATTTGAGCAGTCTGATTTATCTCCTTTCCTCTTGTACAAGGTGACGATGACAGCGTCACGAAGGTCTGAAGGTACTACACCTC
>NW_020955575.1:1633827-1640551 GCF_003031625.1 Empidonax traillii
TAGGCCACCTTTTCTAGGCCCCTCTCCGTGTGGAGCAAGCAGTGCTCTCCTTGAAAAAGGCTGCTTGGTCATTCAGGATGCTGCCGAGTGAGTCTGTCATCTCCAGGGTCAGACTCAGGCGACCAATGTCCTGAACCGCCTGCATGCAGGGTTGGGTCTGCGGCTTCCAGTGCATCTTATCACCTGCCGTTTTGTCCCTCACCTGTCGCTGTAGGACTTTACAAGTGTGGGTATACCCCTCGAGCCTGCGCAGTGGATTTTTTAGGTGAGGCTCAGCTTGCGCAGAACTGGTCCCACCCTTTACTCCTGAGGTTCATCTGCCAGGGCCTAGCAAGCTTGGACGGTGACAGTGAGGTCCTCAGGACGTAAGGAATCTCTTAAACTACCTCTTCTCTGCTGTGTTGAGCTCCCAGCAGATATCTGGCAGGTTGAAGTCGCCCACAAGAACAAGGGCTGGCGATTTTGAGACATCTGCCAGCTGCTTGTAGAATAATTCATCCCCTTTATCATCCTGATTGGGTTGTCTATAACAAACTCCCATTATAATGGATGTCAGCCTTGTTGGCCTTCCCCCTGATTCTGATCCACAGGCACTCAACCTTATCATTGGTGACCTCAAGTGCTACAGAGTCAAGGGACTCTCTAACATATAGACCCAACCCTCCATCTCTCCTACGCTGCCTATCCTTTCTGAAGAGTTTGTAGCCATCCATGGCAGCACTCCAGTCATGTGAGTCATCCCACCACATTTCTGTGATGGCAACTATGTCATAGCTTTCCTGCTGCACGATGGTTTCCAGCTCCTCCTGTTTGTTGCCCATGCTGCGTGCATTAGTGTACATGCACTTCAGCTGGGCTGCTGATTTTACTCTTAACTCGGGCTTTTCATCCCTGGGCTTCTCTTTGGAGAGCCTGGATTCAACCCCGTCCCCCTTCAGACCTAGTTTAAAGCCCTCCTGATGAGTCCTGTTAACTTATGGGCTACAGTCCTTTTGCCCCTCCTAGATACATAAAGCCCATCTGATTTGAGAAGACTGGGTACTGTGGAGTTTGCCCTATGGTCAAAAAACTCAAAATTTTGACGGTGGCACCAATCCTTTAGCCACCTATTGATAAGGTTGGCTTTCCTACTCTTTTCCTCATTCATCTTCTCATTCATTCCAGCAAGTACAGGAACTGAGGCAAATACTATCTGTGCACCTGTCCCATGAACTGATCTACCCAGTGCCTTGAAATCCTTTTTGATCACCCTGGCACTTCTTCTATTAATATCATCACTGCCAGCCTAGATTACCAACAGTGGATAGTAATCTGAGGTTCGAATTAGCTCAGGAAGTCTCTTACCAATGTCCCTCATCCTGGCTCCAGGAAGGCAGCAAACCTCCCTGTGGGGTGGGTCTGGTCAACAAATAGGGCCCTCAGTTCCCCTCAAAAGGGAGTCACCTACTACAACTTTTTTTTTCTTACAGCTGTAGTTGTAACCCGTCTGGTAGGCAAGGTACAACCTCCAGACAGATCTTCCTCTTGCCTGACCTCTACTTGACTTTCTGAGTCTAGGGCCTCATATCTGTTGTTCAAGGACACCTGGGGAGGTAATGAGGGTCGAGAGGGTGTTCTTTTACCTCTCCGAACAGGGACCTGTTTCCATTCCCCCGTCCACTCAGTTTGCCTCCTGATGGTAGGAAGGGCAGGGCATCACTGTCTCCTACTGGACTTCCTTGGGGGTCGAAAGGGTGCAACTCCACCAGTTTATTTCCCTTTCACTTTCCCTAATACTTCTCAGTCTCTTTACCTCTTCCTTGAGCTCTGCTACCATGCAGAGCAAATCACTGACCTGCTCGCATCGCACACAGTGTCCTCTGGCACTGCTGCCAGGGTCAAACAGTCTGCGCAGCCAGGGACCTGAATGGTTGCATTCTTCTTGGAGGTTTCTGTCTGTGTCAACACACTCCTAGTGTTAACAGTAGGGACAGCTTTCACTTTTTTTAGAAACCATTACTGGCTTAAGTTGAAATAGGGAAAACAAAACAAAAAAAAACCCAACAACAAAAAAAAAAAACAAACTAGAAGTTGGCAGTGCCCTGCCTGTTCGCCCTGCCTGTGTGAACTGACATGCCATACCCCTGTTTGCCCACTCCTGTTCACTGTATTCCAGGTCGCTTGGCCTCCCTGGAGATGTTTATATAGCCCTCTGGAGCACCAGCTAACGAGCCTGTCCCACCCCTCTCTCACCTGAGTGGTTCCCGATGATGTCTCATATATATAATATAAATCATACCAAATTACAATCTGAATGTAGCAGGTTATGTAGAATCCATTGCATTCAGTGACCTTTGAATTAGATACCTAAGCAGTTCTCAAACAAAAAAACCCAAGACAACAAAAGCCAACCAAACAAAAACAGACAATCCCTTCCCCCCCCCCCAAAAAAAAGAGAGAAAAATTAAAAGAAAAAAAAGGTAGACCATTCTTTTCTCAAAGAACTTAAATAAATAAGACAAAACTATTGTGAAAGTTATACAATGTAGGTTTTGATTATTCTGTGTGGAGGAGGGATTAGTCAAATGAAAAGAGTTGTGGAAAAAGATGTGGAAAGAGATGTAGAGAGGACTACAGTGGGGAAAAGAATATAAAATGAGCCAGTGTCGCTGTTAGTGAATAACGGGGCTGTGGAGATAGATAACAGATCAACACTAAGAACAATGTAGGAAAGCCCACCAACAGTTTGGGAAGTATTCCAACAGTCCCAGAGTCCTTATTTTGTCTGCCTCTACTCAATACCTATAGGGTTTCTTTCTGTAGCTTTTCTCCCAGGCCACAGAGCAGCAGGAATAGTAGCCTGTCACTTTAGTCATAATTTCTGTAAGATAGAATTGTTTTCCCTTGGAAACATCTGGTTGTAATGTCCCCTGTGAGGCCCTTCTTCTGTTTTGCTTCTCTGCAGAAGTCCTTTTCTTTGATCGCTTCTGTAGCAATTCAGTTATAAAAAGAAGTAAAAATAAAAAAGTAAAAAACGACAACTTCAAAAAAAAACACAACAAAACCAACCAACCAAAAAAAAATCTATATAGAACTCTGGACTATATTTTATATTTTTTAATTTACTAATGATAACTTAAAAAATAAATTAATTTCCTTCTTTTCTACTGGGAATACATTTTCTGATTAATATTACTTCCATATGTTTATAATTTGTTATCATATTCATTAGCAATATACTTGATTGTCCAGGTTTCCAGGTTTTGGTCAGGAGAGGGTTAATTTTTTTCAGTAGCCAGGAAGGGGACATGGTTGGACCCTCATACTATTCAATGCCATCTCACTTCACTTGCCAGGGATGAGTAAGGGACTCACTCTCTCATTCCAGGCTGGGGGGAGAAAGTGTGGTGGGTGAAATGGTCAGGTATCATTTTACTTTCCATGTAAATTGTCTCTATCTTTATCTTTTGTTATTAATATTGTTGCTGTTACTGTTTGTTTTCTTACCTCATTGCTGTTTCCAGTAAATTGTTTTTATCTCAACCCACGATTTTCACCTTTGTGCCTCCAGTTCCCAACTCCACCCCTGGACAGGGAATGCATAGGAAGCTGTGGAGGAGGCAAGGGAGCGGTGTCTGGTTTGAGTGAGTCTCAGTAGGGTTACTGAATCGGGGAATACTCTTCCTAGAGTATGACATGAATTTTTAAAATGTAACTTTCTGAGTACATTTAGCAACTTATTCAACCAGTGATTGAAAGCAATATTTATCTGCCTTTTTTCATTTTCAATGAGGAGAGAATTCAGTATTTTGTAACCATGTCACTACAAAAATAATGTTGTATTCCAGAAGGATAATTATTAGAGATAAATTAAAAACATTTAATTTATGGTTTCAGATGGAAAAGTTCTACAATAATGGGAAATAAAAATACTTCTTTTCAGTTGAATTATTGAGTGAATCTCTAAATTGTCTCTTACAGAATTTGTAGTCTTCAGTGCTCTCAATTTTTCTTTTGCATTTACTTTATTGCTTTAGTCAGTCTTGAGAACTTTTAACCTCTTCTTAACTTCTTTACCTTCACTTCTTGACATATTTTACCTTCTAATTAGTTTTGTGGATGTCAGTCTTCTCTGATTCAAAGTTAAGGATCTGAGGTTGTCTTACTCCAAAAGGTTTACAATTACCAAGTGAGATGGGGATTACAAGTAGAATTAATAAATAAATCAAATACCTTGATTTCACAATAATTCTAGAAACCATAATTATTTATCAGTCAAACAGATTTATTAGAATTCTTATTCTGGAAGAATGGTGACTGTAAATTATAAGTGGGTTGAAGACTGATGAGTGTAGTTCACACAATTCAGTTTTAATATTATTTTTAGCACATTTAGTTCTATTGACTGTCAAACCAACCTCATGTCATAGAAATGTTTTGATTTTTTTTTTCTATCCAGTCTGAACATTTTCATATGTCTAACACAATGATTCTTTTGCTTTGATTTTTTTTTAAATTTTTTTTATTTGGGACCTTGCTGGTTTTGAAAAGACTATATGGACTATATTGACTGACACATGCTTTACTTCAATGAAGTACTCATATATATTTTACTTTAAAAAAATAAATTTAGCACTTGCAAAGGAATCTTAATGTACACAAATATTTCTGTATACAGAGACTAATGCAAATTATTTTGATAACTGCCATATTTCCACAGAGGCTGTAATCAACTTTTAGTTTCTGCAATTAGATAAAAAAGTGCTCTAACAGACCTCAAGGTATTGCTATTGAAAATTTTAGACATTTCACAATAAATATATAGTCAATTCACTGAACATCAGTGCCAACTTCTGGCACCATGTCCAGCTGTGACAGTGTATTAAAAGTGAGATTTAGACAAGAGGGAAAATGATTGTGAAATCTGCTCTTTATTATATCAGAATGTTCATAAGTCTTTTTGCTAAAAAGTTTTGTTCAAATACTGCTGATACTGTTGGTTTTCCTTACCTTTGCTTCAATAAATAAATAAAATATTATACCTAGATAAGAATGTTTGGACAAAGAGTGGGGGAAATTAATCACAATTATTTTTGAAAGTATTTAAAAAACAGTTATGTTTTTTTTTTCCCTATCTTTTTGGAACTACTGTATTAAAAATAATATCTCACTTGTGGGATTTTGTTCTCATTTTTTTCAAGATATTTTCACCTACATAATCTGTTTTAAAGTATTTCATTGAGAAAATGGAAAAAGGAATGCGTAAAAGGGACCTGTCTGAGCAGTAGAGGAAAATCTCTCCAGTCTTCAGAAAAGACTCTTCAGAAATTGAACCAATTAAAAAGCCAGAGGTATATAGAGGTGTGTGATGGGAAGGGAAGTGGAGGTGGAAGGAAAATGAGACTTCGACATTTTCTTGGTGTTGTTTGACTGAATAATGCAGGAGTTGGAGAAAAGCAAATTTAAGACAGATAAACTTCAGAGGGATACTGTTGAGATGGTTCAAATAATTTTGTGTGATATGTTGAGTGATAGCCTATTTGAAGGTATACTATAATACAGACTTGTTTGATAGGACTGTTGCTATGTGCGTGAGTTCCTTAGATACAAGTAAAATTGACTCTATATTTAGAAAACAGAAACAAAGAGATATAGTCAGGCAGTCATATTAATGTCATCAGTACAAAGGCGCCTGGGAAAGGTAACCACGACAGTGCTGGATGAATTCTATGGAATTCAGCACCAGCGTACGTCCCGATAAAGTCACTGCCATAATCAAGACCAAGGGACCTCACACAACACTCTGACATCAGTGACAGCTTTTCCTCTACAGAATGCATCTAGTGCTTAAATATAATCTTCTCAATGACCAATTTCCCTGTGAAGCTATGTCATTCCAGATGAGATGACAACTCCTGCATGTCATAACTATAGTACATTAAGTACATATTTGTTCAATAAGCATGTGAAATGGCAATTTTATATTGGCTGCCACAAAAAATGGCTTGCAAATGACTAGCTAACAAACACTAACAGCTTTAAAAGAAAATGTTTAATGCTTTAATAGATGACAAAAAATGTATAGAGTGTTCCACTAGTTCCCTTTATTTCACTATATGTATAAACTTCTGTAAATCGTACTGGGTTGCATGCATAGCCACATAATTTGCACTTTTATGTTTCAGAGGACATCACCTGTCTGATTTTATTCTTAAACCTCCATGCCAGCTTTTAACATCTTATAATCAACACATAGGTGCCTACTCAAGTTTAAATACTGCACAATGCATTTACTGTATTTGTCTGTCATAATAATAACTCAGACACTCTGCTACATAGTTAAGAAGAGCATAACAGTGTGCTAAAATCATTGTTTTTCATGTGAAACTTTTAAGTGTTCACACAGAGCACAAGACAGTTAATTTTCCAGCAGAGCTGCACTCTTATGCAACCACTGTTGTTGCTGCCAAATACTGTATATGCTTCTTTATTTTACTGCTAAATTTCATCTTTAAATTAAATCTGAGAAAAGAGATAGGAAAACATTTCATATTGGATTGGGCTAGAATGTCAATCACCTTCCCCCAAATCTTGCTGTATTATTTATGAATTCAATAATATACACAGTAAAACTTATTCATCTTTATGCATGCAACATACATTTCTGAACACTGGCAAGGATATTAAATGTAGCCAAGCCATGCATTGTGTCATCATCAACAATTTAAATTAAAATGGAAAATAC